>NW_006256547.1:2625144-2844106 GCF_000478725.1 Eutrema salsugineum | reverse complement strand
CACCTTCATCATCGCAAATCCATATAAAATCAATCCAAATCGTATTGAATAAATAATAATTATCATCGTCTCAATTCATATAAAACCAAAAATAAAAATTATAATCCTAAAAAAAACAAAGTTAACAAAATTTAAAACACATTTGCTTGAGAATTGTCTTTTTCTTCTCTTTTTTGTTTTGTTTAAGTTTTCTTTTATCATATCCACTTAATGGTTTTTTAAAGTTGTTCAAAGATATCTAGAAGAAAAAAAAGAATTACAAAAAATTAGCAAAAGAAACAAAATTATGATAGAGTTAATATCATGATATCATATATTAAAATGATAAGAATATATATTATACTTGATCTTAGCCAAAAGGCCGAAAAAGCTGAGAAATATATAAAAATTACGATACTTAATTCTTTAAACTAAATCTCAACTTTTCCAAGATAGAAACAAATATCTAAAGACTATTGTTCTGATAATAATGTATTGTGAATAGTGAGAATAAATTATAGAGAGGTATATATAATATTACAAAACTTTAGTTATGCTAACATCTTACCAATGTGGGATTTTTTTTTAAAAAAAATAATAAACATTGTATATGTTAATAAGCGGCCAACTAAATTACCATTTCATTACCCTAATTTTTTAATAGTTAAAAATTGGATTCAATATTTAACTAAAATCTATTGCTACTACCTATGCTAGTATTATTATTTTGGACCCTCCATTTTTTTTGTAAAAGTAGGGCCCGTAGGCTAATGTTTCTTATTGATTAACATAGGCACGGCCTGGATATTACCACCAATTCAATCATTGCTGAATATCGATCACACTGCACACAGTATTAGCTATACAAAGATAGTTTCCGGATATGAGAATCAGTGTATAACTATTAATTAGGATTCATCCTACGCTAAAGTAGCATACAACTTAACAAGAACAAAGCACCAGGAGCTGTATGTGCATATTTGTCAAAGTAGTGCCTAACGTAACATTTGCAAACTCTCACACCATGCAAGACAGTTTAGCTTGAGTACAATTATGATATTTCATAAATATGAGAAATTAAAGGAAGCTTGGGTTGAAAAGGTAATACTAATTCTCAAATGACCACCAAAGTACCTGGAAAGTAGGGTGTCAATGAATGGTAGGTTAGGAAAGAGGCAGATAATCCCGGCCTGCTTGTCACTGATGGAATTTGATAAATGGGATACCTAAAGTTCATTTTAATAAATCTCTTCGTTGTTATGAATATAAGGTACCAACATCGAATATATATATATACGTCATGAATCATAAGAAAGATAATTGTCATGGGGACACGGTGAGTTATTAACTTTTTTTTTGGGTAAAAGGTGAGTTATTAACTCATTACTAAGCAACATACATTCAAGAAATAGATAAAAACAGAATAAAACTTGATTAATAGAAGAGTCGACATACCAAGCTACGGAAATCCAGCTATATGGAGAAAGATCTGAACTCATCAGACTATACAATCCATTGTCCTGCTCAGCTAGTTCAGAAATCTACTATATATATATATATATTGGAAAAAATCACTTGGAGAACCAATTATCCAACATCAGAACGTAAAAATACAAGATAAGTATAAGATACCTTGTAAGTAAGAGGATCTCTCTCAAACGGTTTTCTTGTCTCGTTATATTGGAAATAAAGGTAACCCAAATGATCAGCATGCAGAAACCGATGCTTATAGTTGGTATAAGATCTTGAAGAAGAATCAGCAGCGAAGGGTTTGATGGTGAAGATCTGAATGGCGGAGAGTCAAGGAACATAGTACTGGGTGACCTTTGAGTCGATGTTTTCCAGCGAAAGAGGAACTCCAGCACCAAAGTAACTCCACTCTTCATAGGCAGACCAAATATCTCTGATGCCTATGCGAGGCCTTCTCACTTCTTCTGATGAAGAAGACGATCTTCTTGTCTGCACACATTTTCAATTGGGTTTAACGTCTTCTTCGATCATGATCATCACATTAGCCGGTTCCGTAAACCGGGTTAGAAATGTTCTTTAGTTAGTTTAAGACGCCCTTGTATGTTTGGTATTTCTATGAATTGCCCATATTGTTATAATCTAATCTAATTATACTACCCAATGTTTTTAAGTTTTTATTTTATGTATACGATCCGTTTATCTTTTGAATAATCCGTAGGTGAATTTCCATTCGGATAATTTATTTTAATTATTTGTTTACCTTAGAGAATGATTTGGAATTAGCTTTGACTAATATATATATATATATATATATATATATCAAGTTTTTTACTTAGTTTTAGATATATCTTAGTACATTTACAAAATGGATTAGAGAGAAAAGTTAAGCCGATATCTTTGGCAATGAAGTCAACGTAGTTAATAAGTCTTCACACTATGGCACTTTGAATCTTTGACCAATCTATTCCATTTCTGTGTTAACAATGGGTCCAAGGTGACTATTTGGGGAATACAAGAATGATAAAAAAAAAAAATATAAGGAATCATAGAGAAAAAAATATAAAAAATCAATGTAGAGAAAGAATAAAACAGATTATCATAATAAATGGTAATTAAAAAACAGGAACAAAAAGTGGAACAAATTCACGTTAAATTGATGTCAAACAATATATTTTTACCAATTTTTATTATTTCTTTATCATTCTGTATTCCCAGTCAAATTTAATAAGGAATATATTTGTTCTATAATTCCTCTTATAAGAAGGAATAGAGAGGAATTATGTGTAATAAAAATTCTATTTAAATGGTAAAAAAATTAGGAAATAGAGAAGAATATCATATTTCCTATCATTCCTTTCCTCAGTTATGGTCACCAGTTGGACCCAATGTGTTTTGGGCAATTTTCATTTTAACTCAAGAAAAATTCATGCTGAAATTCAGACTAATCTCTACGTGTATAAACATTTAGATTTTTTTTGCTGTTAGAAAATCATTTTAAAAGTGAGGCACAAAGTAATAGTACACTTTTGTCGAATGTGGTTGCTAGAATAGAGGACTTCAGATTATAAGATTCTTTATAGTTTCAAATGTACGTAAACCAAATCAAAATTTTGAGCTTCTTGTAAAGCTTCGCATTATATTTGCAAATATTCATTCACACCGAATTTTTGATAAAAAAGGAGAAAATATGTAATTGGATAAAAACGTTACCTGAGTATGATAATGAACGGAAACACGAGGAGAAGTCCATCCAAGAAAGTTCTCGAAATTAGATTCACCCCTGGTGAACATTTTCTGCCCTCCGAATAAGCAACAGTAATGACAGAACCGTCTAAGGAAAAGAAAAAACGTTCTTACAAATATTATTAGGACCTGCAAGATGGAAACTGAGAGTTCAAGAAATTATTTTTCTGCACTCTTAAAAGAGGTAGATGAAAAATGGAGTATGAGATTTTTTTTGGGGGGGGGGGGTTTTATGAGAAATATGAAAACTAGATATATAGGAAACTATGAAGAAAGAAAAAATCAATGGAAATAAAATAAATTAGTGTTTTCTTTAAATATACTTTTAAGTACATGCCATTCTATTAAATATACGTTATTGAATAGTCCTTATTTTAAGTTTTCTTACTTCTTAGAAATTTACTATCATATCTATATAATGATAAAAAGAAATTACGTTAATATTCAATCTCAACTTTGGAACTGAATAATGAGATTAAACTTTAGTTTAATTATTCTTGCCAAAAATAAAATAAATTCATAACCATACGATTTGGTGTCGACTAAGAGGAATTTTAGTGCTGAATTAATCCGTTAATTAAACAAGGACTGTACGTAACATGTGTATAAAGTGTTTTTTGTTTGGTTTTAGTGTTTCGAGTTTTTTCTATAACAGTGGCTTTGTAATCTTTACAAGAATCCAAGGCAACGCAATATAGTTCCATATACAGTACTGTATACGTCATTTTTCGTTGTGCATTTATAACGTCGCCTATAACAAGTTTAGACAATAATATATATAGATCAGTCTACGCAAAAGCTTTTTCTCGGATATACTTATCAGATTTTCATTGGGTGTTTTATCGGGTTTCCGAGACTAACCTATGAACCGATTCGGATTCACTCTACTTCCGATTTTTCAAAATTTTCCTAGACTACTATGTTGTAGCTAGGTGGTACTTTCATTTCTTTGTATGCGAGGATGTATTTACTCTTATAAGTTATAACGGTTTTTCACTAAAAAAAAAAAAATTGTGTGATTACCTTATCTGGAAAGACCTAGAACTATCAATTTTCAGTTCTCCAACAATTATCAAATATATATAATAGGGCAATAAGAAAAAGTCAAAAAACATCTATTAGTAAACACTTCTACACTTTAGAACATCTGGCCTGGTTGCTTTGTTTTGAACGGCTGTGTTTTTCACCGATTTAAGTGTAAATTCTTACATCGAAAGTGAAAACATGCCTACATTTCAATATAGAGAACACGAGTCGCTTAAATCATAATAAATCATTTTAAGTTAACAAAAATATATAGTTTTTCACAATGAAAGAGTAGCTTTACATTATGTTATATTGTTAGTTTATGCTTGTAAATGGTGAAGGAGAGTTCTTTAACGTAAAATAACATCTATTAAAATTCATCTTGAAAATACATCAGTATCATTTTCTCTTTTTAATATACATCTTTTGTTAACTCTCTTGTCCTCTGCGATCTATGAGATATTTACGCTCTAAACGACAAAGCAATTAAAGTATAACTCTAGTATTGTTGTATATCTTGTATTTTCGGTTTTTGTTAATGTATTTTTTTATGTAACTTAGAACATCTACGTGGAAATGACTATGCACAAAGAAAGTGCATGGCAAGGCCAACCCATTTTTACATGCAGGAAAGTCTGGAATCCTCCAATGACCCAATATTTCTTTTAGGCTAAGGCAAATTTTCTCTCACGTCACATTTCTTACCTTTTATATTTTTTTATTTATATAGTTTTTGTTAATGTCAAATTCCATCACATACGTCAGAACATATTAACGATTACAGGATAAACTATTTAATTACATATTTGAATGTGACCCGCCATGTCTTGTTATGGACTCTTCTTTATATTCCCTTTATTTGTAACTTTTCTTTGACCAATCAACTATTTCTCCAATCCCCACCATGTATCTTTTTACTCATAATTACGTGTCGACATGTACATATCCTATTGCTCGTATATTATAGTCAAAATATCTTATCCGACTAAGGACATATGGACCCCGAAAATCATGAACAATACAAAGCTTGAATGGTTGTAGAAATAATATATATGGTTTTTATATAGTTGAAAGTTCGCATAATCAACTTAAGGAGATGAGAAAAATTTGACCGGTAAATTAAAATCATATAAAATTATGGAATTTTAACTGTTTGTAAAACAGTTAGAGTGATGTTACCATAATTTTTACAAATAATATTATTAAAACCAGTGCTAGCTACATTACATATATATCCTTACCCTTTTTTCTGTCAAGCTTTCACATATCCCTTACCAAAGAAACATACTTACATATACATTGTTTCGAAATTTACTTGATCCAATGTCAATGCCGAATCACCACGCTAATTAATTTTACTTTTATTAAATTGTGATGAAATTGTAATGCACCTTAATATGTTGAGTTTTATGAGTATTCAATTCAAAATCATTTAGTAGTGAGTGGGTTGATTAATACAAAATCATTATATAAAACTCTAAGTCCAATCAATTTGTAGGATTTCTAACATTTTTTTGTTTGAGATGATGGTTATTGTGATCCACTTCAAACCAGATCTCATTCTAAAATCGGTAACATATCATACATAAGCCGCCACATGTTTTATTTGGACATATTTGGATATCAACAACAGTTTTACACTGAGTATCATAAATTTTCATATCAAAATTAATTGACAATAAATAGATAAACTACATCTTTTATATACTACTCTAAATCTCATCAAACTATTGGGATTTCTTATAACTAGCTCTCCTTCATAAACTAACAATATAGCATAATGTAAAGCTAAACATTAGGCTAAAACATTAGCTTTTATATTAGATAGATTAGACTAGCTATATATCAAAATTTATTGTCTTATGACGATATTTGTATGATCTCACGTGGCCACTACGGAACACGAGAAATATCGTGATTCATTCGAATATAGAATACAGAATATAGAATATATATATATATATATATATTGAATTTTCCAGTACAATGGTTAAGTTAATGAATTACAAAGACTCGATAGTGAGATAAAACATAGAACATAGTAAGTCCAATCTTACTTAAGTTTATCATAGTACATTGAATATTATTCAGGGTTTCGCAGAATCTACACTTTTAAATAAAAATATATGTTTGCATCTTAGGTGTCGTTGTGACATATATTCTTTCTTTGAAGTTAATTCTTAACAACAACTACCGAATCATTCAAGTCTGAACAACTAATTAATCATTCACCTATATGCTTTTCGAAATACATGTACCTATTTATAATCATCTATAGCTAAATACAATGTCCACTAAATGCACATTCATTACCTATATATAAACACAACAACGAAAAAGTATATATGTGTTGTGTTTGTGTATATACACCATGTGAATTTCACATGGGTGACGACTTGATGAAACAACATGTATGTTATATGGTGGGATCCATTTCAAATGGATCTCCTTTTTGTATTTCCATTTAAGTATTTTCTTGCTTCTTTATATTGTTCTTTTTATATATTAAAAAAATTCA
Source organism: Eutrema salsugineum (assembly GCF_000478725.1). Taxonomy (NCBI): domain Eukaryota; kingdom Viridiplantae; phylum Streptophyta; class Magnoliopsida; order Brassicales; family Brassicaceae; genus Eutrema; species Eutrema salsugineum. The sequence continues at coordinate 2,837,370 of NW_006256547.1, read as the reverse complement.
ATTATAACCAATCTTTTTTTATCTTAGCAAGAAATAAAAGAAATAAAGGCACTAGAAAGTCGCAGTGCCAACGCAGAAAGCTTCAAACCCACGACATCCCCTTCTGCATGACTCAATTTGCTCTCGTACATTCAAAAAGCGTTACGTAATATTTGATTTAGTTTTTACATGTTCCAATTAATTAGGAAACATATCTTATCTCCTATACATATACGTGTAAAAACAAATTAGGCTAAAAAGCGAAGAAAAGAAAAGTAAAAAAGCTTGCTAATTTGCCAACTTGTAGGTGAAAAAAAAGAGGCTAATTGGAGACTAACGTCATTCCGTGTGATCTTTCTTTTTTCTTTCTTTTTTTTTCACTTTTTTTGTTTCGTTTAACTTTTTTGGGCATATCTTATATCACAACTTCAAAATGTGATTTGTAAATAGCATCTTTTAATTTAAATCTTAAATAGAAATAAAATGTTTCGAAACATTCGAAGAAATCCATAGAGCCCTTTTTTGGACTCCTAATTGATGTTATTTGGAAATCAAAAACAAGAACCTAAAACATTTCATCAGTTTTTGAATTTAATCTACCAATTGTGTCCTTACATGGATTTGGTAGTTGCAAAAACTTTATTTATCTATTTCTCAAAAAAAGCTAAACAGAGCATATGCTTGACCTTCTCATTGCTTTTAACCCCCAAAGAAAGTGGCTTTATGTGTGTCTTGATGACCCCATCCATGACTCATTCTTTACCACAAAGGTCTCAAGTCTCAACGATTCAGAGCTTTGTTTCAACTGCCTCTTGTCTCTTTGTCTTTCCCTTTAAATAACCTTCCCACCACATGGAAACATCATCACCATCACTCACAATCTCTCTCTCTCTCTCTCTCGATCAAGACCAAGAATCAAGATCACTACTCAATCCTCCAAGATGACACTGAGCAGAGTTCACCAGCAAGTTCTTGCATTTCCTACAGTCAAGACTGCTCCTGCGGGTTACTTGCCTGATCCAGCTTCCATTAACAAGCTCCAAATCCCAACTTCTTCCAAGAAATCTGAACAAAGTAAGTATCTTTACCTTTTTCTCCATTTCTGTTCTTCTTTTCCCTGGAAATATATATGGAGGCTAACAGTTTTTTCTTTCTTTTTTTAACAGGCAAAGGAAAATCGATTCTGCGAAAGAAGAAAAGTGACAGCTTCACGAACGGAGCTAGAGATCAGGGCAAGTTAGGACCCAAGCTGACTGAAACAGTCAAGAGAAAGCTATCCTTGGGAGCTAAGATCATTCAAATGGGAGGCTTAGAGAAGATTTATAAACGGCTCTTTATAGTCCATGACGAAGAGAAACTCTTCAAGGCGTACCAATGTTACATATCAACAACCGCAGGTCCCATCGCAGGCTTACTCTTCATCTCATCGAAGAAGATTGCTTTCTGCAGCGAGAGATCCATCAAGGTGGCTTCTCCTCAGGGAGATCTCATCAGAGTTCACTACAAAGTGTCAATCCCATTGTGCAAGATCAATGGAGTGAACCAGAGTCTGGACACGAAGAAGCCATCTCAGAAGTACCTTCAAGTAGTCACGGTCGATGACTTCGACTTCTGGTTCATGGGCTTCTTGAGCTACCAGAAAGCTTTCAACTGTCTCGAACAGGCACTTTCTCTGAGCTAATAACAAGCCGAAGAGGAAATATTTCATTTCCACTTTAACCTATTTTTTTATCAGAGAATATTTAGATAAGAGCCTAGAAAAGACAGACAATATGTACAAACTCTTTTTTTTTTTTGTGGCCTTAACTCTTTGTTATCCATTATTGTTGACAAGAGCATAAGAGATTCATGTATACATTTAGCTCATCTCATATGTAGTCCTAATTCACAGTCCCCTCGTGCACAACACCATAACATGCATGTCAAAAGAAGAAATAATCGAGAGATCAAAAAAATGTCATCTAAATTTAATTAAACTTGTCATTTTTCTTTGTCACTAATCGAAAAAAAAATCAAGTTAATTAACAGTCATTTGACAGACAATCATTTGTTCCTTTTTTTTTTGACCATTGTTACAAATTTTTATAACCATCTAAGAGTTGCAAATAATGATATTAACTAAATAAGAAACACTTTCCCAAACTTAACAAATTAATCTCCAAAATAAAGACAGTTATTCCATCAATTTAAACCATATCCGAAAATAAAACTATATGGTCTTGTTAGTTTCACTATCACTATTGCCAACAACATGCAACATCGTTGAACGAGATGGTGATGAGCGAAAGCGACATATCACTCGCACGTAATGTTTGTTTGTTTATTTTGCTGTTCTAGAGATATGCTAACGAAACAGAAAAATGAACAACTCACAAACATGACCTAGCGATAGTGGTTGAATCAAAATCGATGTAAGTTCTTGAGGTTATCTATTTAACATTCGAAGAGTCTACGAACAAATGTTCCATCGACTATCGGCAACACAAAATTGATCTGTAGATTTCTGTAGTACTTTTCATGGCAATAAAAGAATCAAGTTTCTATTTACATAAAAGAAAAAGAAAAAACATGCAGAAAAAATACAACGAAGTTATACTAGTTACTTACTTAGTCCGAATATTAACGATGATCTTTACTGGCGACTAAAAATGGAAACAAATCTTTTATTATCTTAGCATGAAATCAAAGAGATAAAGGCATCAGAAAGTCACATTGCCGACGCAAAAAGCTTCCAAAGCCACGACATCTCCTTCTGCATGACTCAATTTGCTCTCACATTTTATAAAAAGGTGTTACGTAATATCTGATTTGATTTTTTCTTGTTTCATGCATGTTCCAGTTAATAAGGAAACATATCGTATCTTTTATACATATGTAGACATATCTGTTAAATTTTAAAATCAGGCTAAAATAAAGAGAAAAATAAATAAAAAAGCTTTGCTGTTTGGCCAACTTGTAGGTTAAAAAGCTTGTCGGAGTCTAACGTCATACCGTGTGATCATCTTTCTTTCTTTCTTTCTTTCTTTACTTACTTTTTTTGTCATCTCCTAATTTTTTATTATAAGCTTAAAATGTGATTTGGTTTTTAAGACGATAAACAGAACATCAGTTTCTAAATGTCATCTTTTAAATTTTCAAAATAAATTATCGAAAATACTTTACAAATTGTGTGAAGAAGATCCATAGAGCCCTTTCGAGTACTGAGATTGTTTTGTTGTTTGGAAAAGCCAAAACATAAAACAAAAACATTTCATCAGTTACTGAAATTATGTGCTTTACAAATTGTTCCCTAACACGAATTAGGTGGTTGTAAAACCTTATTTATGTATTTCTTGCAAAAAGCAAAACAGAGCATATGCCTGATCTTCTTCTTATTGCCTTTAACCCCAAAAAAGTTGCTTTATGGGTGTCTTGATGACCCATCCATGACTCATCCATTACCACAAAGGTCCTCAAGTCTCAAAGATTCAGAGCATTGCTTCAACTGCCTCTTGTCTCTTTGTCTTTCCCTTTAAATACCTTCTCACCAACACGGTTTCATCATCACCTTCACTCACAATCTCCCTCTCTCTCTCTCTCTCTCTCTCTCTCTCTCTCTCTCTCTCTCTCTCTCTCTCTCTCTCTCTCTCTCTCTCTCTCTCTTTCTCTCAAAATCAAGATCAAGATCAAGTTCACTACTCAAATCCTCCAAGATGACATTGAGCAGAGTTCACCAAGAAGTTACAGCATTACCTGCAGTAAAGACTGCTCCAATGGGTTACTTACCTGATCCAGCTTCCATCAACAAGCTCCAAATCCCAACTTCTTCCAAGAAATCTGAACAACAAAGTTAGTACCTTTACCTTTCTCTCCATTGTTTGTCTTCTTTTCCCTGGAAATATTTCTATGGAGGCTAACAGGAATGGTTTTCTTTTCTCAACAGGCAAAGGAAAATCGATTCTGCGTATGAAGAGAAGCGATAGCTTCACGAGTGGCGCTAGAGATCAGAGCAAGTTAGGACCAAAGCTAACCGAAACAGTCAAGAGAAAGCTATCATTAGGAGCTAGGATCGTTCAAATGGGAAGCTTAGAGAAGATCTATCAAAAGCTCTTCAGAGTTTGTGATGAAGAGAAGTTGCTCAAGGCGTACCAATGTTATCTATCTACAACAGCAGGTCCCATCGCGGGCTTACTCTTCATCTCATCAAAGAAGATTGCTTTCTGCAGCGAGAGATCGATCAAGGTGGCTTCTCCTCAGGGAGATCTCGTCAGGGTTCACTACAAAGTGTCAATCCCATTGTGCAAGATCAATGGAGTGAACCAGAGTGTGAACACGAAGACGCCATCTCAGAAGTACCTTCAAGTGGTCACGGTCGATGACTTCGACTTCTGGTTCATGGGCTTCTTGAGCTACCAGAAAGCTTTCAACTGTCTCAAGCAAGCGCTAGACGATGATGAGCAATAAACCGCAAGTGGCTTTTTTTTCTCAAGAGGAGCTAACCACGGAGTTTTGAAGAGGAAATATATTTCATTTCTACTCTTCACCTCTGTTTCAGTTAGAGGACGTTAGGAGAGAGACTATTGTACAAACTCATATTTTCTTTTGCTGTACCCATTTTTTTTTTTTTCTTTCCATTGTAGACACGAGTAAGAGATGAATTTATTTAGCTAATCCCAAACTCCTCTTTTACAACAAAGATTTAAAGAAATGAGTAGTACATAAGACCATTTGATAATCTGATCCTTTGAGATACACAGGATCAATCTTCCCCATAAGTGAAATAAAAACCAACAATGAGGCTCCAGTAGAAACTTTGGAGAGTTCCACAACAAAAGCTTATCGCAAACATTGCTCCATTGTATTACATAGAGAATCAAGAGTCTTCAAATATCAAGTGCTGAACCTTTTTATACACTTTAAGGAGAAGCAGATCCAAAGAAAACTACACACACTTTGCAAAGCTACTGAAGATTATTAAAGGAGCCGCAACAACCAAATATTTAATGCACAAAAATGTACAAGAGCTTGAGAGGGGACTCACTGATGGACCATACGCCATGAGTGTGCACATACAGGAGACAGAGAGATACAGAGAGATCACAGAGGGTTTAGGGCAGACAGACAATCTTTCCTCCAAGGAAATCCCAACAAGAACGATCAAAGCAGAACATCTGGCTCGGTTAAACTTCCAGAAAAGTTAACTTTACAACATTTGGGGAACTCGAGGCCAGCTTCACTGCATCTTACTTCTGTCACATGTGGAAGAGACCTTACATCTAGGTACTCCAGGGAACTGCATTTCTCCAAAAGCTTGCCTATCCCTGTTACTGTAATCTTTGGACAGTTGCTCACTTTTAAAACCTTCAATCCCAAAAAATCGTCGCTCCCTAATCCCAGGAAAGCGGTGTCTGAAACCTCCTCGCAACAACCGATATCAAGAGCCTCCAAGTTCTTGCAATGCTTGAGAATGCAGGTAAGGGAAGAGTCGGATATATTTAAGCACCAATCCATCCTCAAGTTTTTGAGACTGTCTTTGCATGAATCTGCCAGTAATATGATGGATTCGTTAGAGATGTCTCTGCATCCACCAATTATCAGAGTTTCCAAATTCTTGCAAAACTGAGCCAGGGACGATATAGATTCGTTCCCAACTTTGTAACAGTCTAGCAGTTTGAGCGTCTTGAGGGAAGATGCACAAGCTTTCGCCACAGTGGAAACTCCAGCATCTCCTACGTTGCTGCATTTATTGATATCTAAAGTTTGTATCCTTCTACATCCTTTCACGAGATCAGCAAGGCCTGAATCAGTGATATTGGTACAGCCTTGAAGCCCGAGAGCTTCCAGGTCACGGCATCTCTGAGAAAGTGATTTCAGCGATTCGTCAGTGATGAAACGACAACCCGCTAAATGCAATGCCCTTAGATCATGGCAGCCTTCTGCAACAGCGGATAATCCTTTGTCTGAGAGCTTTCTGCAATATGATACATCTAGAAACTGCAGTAAAGATAGACACCGTCCAATTGAGGCCAAACCAGTATCTGTAATACCTGTTTCCAGAAGTCAAAATCATTACCAGAATTCACAACACCCAAGGATAATAACAGAAACCTATCTTCCACAGAATTGTTCCACTATCATGACAACACATAAGTCATCTATCTGGCAAACAAAGAGGCTCATACAGACACTCGGAAGTTCAGCCAAAACATCCATACCAATGCAATGAGCCAAGGAATCATAGAGATGTAATTATATGAAACACACAGCTGAAACACTATTTCTTCTTTATCCCATAAGGGAAACAACACTGAAGTTAGCAATAATAACCGGAAAGCATATCTAACACCTATACTGTCTAAAAATTCTTCCTTTCAAGTTTAGTCAGATATATGGAATCCAAATAGATAGAAAAAAATGGGAAGAAGCCTTTGTAGTTCAAATCCAAAAAAAAAAAGAGTACCTTTACAGTTGTGGAGATTGAGAACTCGGAGGCACTTGAATCCCTCGGAGATGACAGCGAGGTCGGAATCAGTGACACCTGGATAAAAGGACCTTGAGATTGACTGAGACAAGTCCAATTCCACGATTCGAGTGAACCTGGAGGCGAGACGGCCGAGCATGTGTGGACCAGCACGCGCCGCCAGCTTCTTCCGGTCGGTGCTCTGCAGATGTAGCCACCGCTTGCAGACATGACCGAACACTTCCTTGTCCTTGTCGCTGTCTAGCCTCGACAATACCCATCTCAGCTCGTCGTCGGTTAAAGTATCGTTAACGCAGACCGATGCCATGGTCAGAGAGAGGCAAAATCAAATTAAACAGAGACAAATCGAATTAGGAACAGAGCTGCTATGAAATGAAAACCCCTAAATCCAATCTAATCAGTCTCTCACTCCCCCACCCTCAGCTGCTATCTTCTTCCTCTCTCTTGATGTTAAAGGGGCATTATCAGATGAGACTTACGGATCGTGTGGTACAAGGAAAGCAACACAGAATTTGTGAAAATGACGCAAAGAACCTCACCTCTGAAACCATGTCATGTTCGGTGGATGGGCAATTCAGGGATTTTGACACTTGGTACAAAGGAGGAAATGCGTCTTATATTTGAGCACTTCCAATGGCGGTTTGTTATGTTTGGTCAGTAAGAGACACTCAACAAACTAAAGTCAACGACTTTGAGATTGAGACAGAGAGACATTTCCCACTTTTGCTGCTTGTCTTCTTCCACCTTCTCATCAACCGTGATTACTTGTCGTATAGCTTAAATTACTCAACATCTGTACACATATCATACACGTATGGAAGTTAACTAATGAGAAAAATCTGAACGATTCTTTCCATGGTAAATTAATGGGAATTAATCATCCTTATCAGAAGCTTTTTGTTCTTTTTTCTTTTTTTTTTTGTCGTCGGAAGCTTTCGTTTAACGAAAAAAAAAAACGTTTTTAACAGATTTTTTTTTTAACACCCCGAAGCAATAAAATAAAGGGTAACTGCTATCACTTTTAACTTAGTCGTTAAAGAAAAAAAACACAAACAAAATATAATTGTTACTAAATAAATAAAGAAAACAGTCTATGGCATATGTATTAGATTCTCTCAAAGGCAAAAGAAGAGAAAAACTACTGCTGAGTTACACAGAACAAAAAAAGATCGGTCACATGAGAAAGCTCTTATTTGTTGGTTGAGAGAGTCTTGAGACCTCTGTTGCAAAAATGAGACCTGCCAAGGAGTTGTTTTCTGCTATAACATGGACTCTCAAAAAAGATTTTTTAGCTTACGCAATCGGGATGTTGGGTTCACCAAGATTCACAAACGCCTCTGCACGAGCCATCCGACTCATAGCAGCGTTCCACGACACCAAGTGGTTTAGAAATGTGTTTATATACTTAGCCCTCTCGTTCTAGCACCCGAAAAAAAAAACACTCATTTAGCCTTCTGAAGGATCAAAAAAGAACATGAAATGGTCGTCGACATTGAAGCTACTTTTACCTTGTAGTCCAGATAATAAGAGTGCTGCAATGTAAGATAAGAAAACGGAAGAAATTAGCAAAGTTCGTATTTTTTTTTTTCTTTTTGTAAGTGTTTCTTGGGAGTATGAGGGAAGAGAGGGATAGTTTACCTCCCACACATCCAAGCTGATGATTGGCTGTAACAACAAAAGAGATGTGATCAAAGAGGTAACTTCAAGTTTAACAAGAAAACTAATGGTACTCTAATAACATACAATATCGTCCCACACGAGCGGGTTAATGGCGTTTGAGGTCTTGACCACCTCGAGTCTTCTCTCTTCCCTCTTCACTGAAATTCCAGAAAACAAAAAGAGAATCAAGATTTCCCGTTTTTACTTTCCAGATTATAAATTCTCAAGTGAAAAGCTTGTAGAGTTTCTCACAGACGAGCCACACCCAGCCGGAACCAAACTGTGTAAGAGCTGAATTTGTGAATTTTTCTCTGAAATTTGTGAAAGAACCGAAATCTTTCTCAATCTGCTCAAGAACACCCTTTTGAGGCATGTCTCCACCACCAGGTTGCATCGACTCCCAGAAGAAATCATGGTTGTAGACCTTAAACAACAATCCTTCCAACATTAGCTTGTGTCTCGGGTGATGTACAAATAGCTTAGAAAGTAAGTACCTGTGCAGCGTTGTTGAACTCGGGCAAAGGATTCCCATTGTTGTATGTCGCCTTGATAAGCTCTTCCATGGTGTATCCATAGAGTCTATCATCTTTCCCTAACTGTTTATTTAGATTTTCCACATAACCTCGATGGTGTTTACCCCAATGCACTTCCAGTGTTCTTCGACTCATATACGGTTCCAAAGCATCCTGTTGACAGTATGTTTAGAATATCAACAAAAGTATGTTCTTTAGCATATCACCAAAGGCCCTAAGATCAACTATCAGAAGTAATTTCAAGAGAGAGAAGATACACAGATGAAGATGCAAGTTCGTCCTAAAATCAACAGACATTTCACCCAAATTAACCAGCTTTCCACAATTTTGTGCTTGATATAGAACATCAAATGGCTTTACAGAAGCAAGACACTGAGAATCCGTATGCAACAAGAAGATGAAAGCATTTCACTAAAATAAAACTACTAAAACTAAGCGTATCTGGCTCATTTAGACTTACAAGTGGATAAGGAGGTGTCTTTAGACCGTAGTAAGCTTCCACCTTTAAACCACCTCGAGACCCAAGAGAGCGTCTTCTCTGCTGATTACTCTAAAAAGAAACCAAAAACAACGAAATTTGAAAGCTTTAGTGATTGAAAGGGACAGATTCACGAGAACCAAAACCACAGGGGACTTCAATGACTCGTAAGGAAAGCAAAAGAGGAATCGAACCAGATGGACAAGCCTGGAGGATTTCAGACGTATTCTAGAATCTGAAATAGTACAGAAACTGCTTGTCATCACAACACAAGAAGCCATTTTTACTTCCTTCCACTGTCGTCACCAAAATCTCTTAGAATTAGAAGACAGAGTGCTTCACTCTTGGGTTCGCTTTCTCAGAGAAAGGGCCTTATCAATCAGTTGGTTCGACCCGGTTATTGCTGTTATAAACTACAAACTTTGAAAATTTCCATCCGGTTAACCAAATTAAACCGGTAAATGGAACCGGAAAGATCAACCTGAAGGAAGCTGTGCAGCAACAGCCAACAAAGCAAGGGTTTTAGCAAATACTGATGATCTTTTGAAACCGACCAACAAAGCGTATTCTCTGTCACGCCGTGAGCTAAAAGCGTAAAACCTCAAAAAGCAAATAAACCCTTTTGAAATTCGATTTGCTTCCACTGTCCATTTGATTGTTTCAATGGCCGCAAGGGCTGCGACATCGTCGGTTAAATGGGCGAGAGACTTTTTGTTCAGAAGGGTCTCGTCGAATTCTCTTGGAGCGATTCGAAACTGTTCTTCGGTTCCTGGAGCTTCCTCTGCACCTAAAGTCCCTCATTTTTCCAAGAAAGTAAGCAGCTTTGATGAATTTCTTGATAAAGTAATATCTTTTGCGGTTGAGAAACGAATTTCTTTTCATATTGGAATCGTATTCGCTTCGGGAATTTCGTTAAGATGAAGCTATGCAGAAGATTTCCAATTACACTACATCGGTTTTTCTTTTATGATCAAATGCTTATATCTGTTGTAGTAGAGCTATATCATTTTTGAATTAATTTTCATGTCTCAAGTATTTATCTTCGCCTGTCTTGAAATTTGTAGGGAAGGATATTGACAGGAGCTACCATTGGTCTGGCCATAGCTGGAGGAGCTTATGTGAGTACTGCAGATGAAGCAACCTTCTGGTACTTAATACTTGCCTGAGACATTACATACTTTTGTCTTTATAATCTCTTTGTTAGTCTACATTGCAAAGGCTAACTTGTAGTCACTCTGAGAGAATCACTTTGTTTTTACGTTTTGCTCATCTCTTGTGTTGGACAGTGGGTGGCTGTTCTCAGCAACAAAGGTTGTTAATCCTTTATTTGCTCTTCTGGATGCTGAGTTTGCGCATAAGCTGGCTGTTACGGCTGCTGCTCGCGGGTGGGTGCCTAGAGAAAAGAGGCCTGATCCACAAATCTTGGGACTCGAAGTTTGGGGAAGGAAATTCTCAAACCCAATTGGGCTTGCTGCTGGGTTTGACAAAAACGCTGAGGCTACCGAGGGATTGCTAGGACTTGGATTTGGCTTTGTTGAGGTAGGCTCTGTAACTCCAGTTCCACAAGAAGGCAATCCGAAACCACGTATCTTCAGATTAAAGGAAGATGGGTGAGAATCTCAAAACCACTTTTCTTGTACATTGGTAACAAACTACCTTTAATGATCAAATAATCAAAATTTTCAATCAAAAGACTCAAAATTTTTGCTTTTCGGATGTGTTCTTGTCAATCCAGAGCCATTATCAATAGGTGTGGATTTAACAGTGAAGGGATTGTTGTCGTTGCCAAGCGGTTGGGTGCTCAACATGGTAAAAGAATGTTGGCGGAAACATCAGGCACTTCGTCATCTCCAAGCGATGAAGTAAAACCGGGGGGAAAATCTGGACCTGGTATCCTTGGGGTCAACCTTGGAAAGAACAAGACAAGTGAAGATGCTGCTGCTGATTATGTCCAAGGAGTTCATAACTTATCCCAATATGCTGATTACCTAGTACAAACTTCTTGTCCGGATTTGTCGAGCATTCATTTGATCTAATCGACCCTTTTATTCTCTGTTCCTGATTTTCGACCCTTTTATTCTCTGTTCCTGATTTTAGTTTTTCTCTGCAGGTAATCAATGTTTCATCACCCAATACGCCAGGGCTGCGTATGCTTCAGGGAAGGAAAGAGTTGAAGGACCTTGTGAAGAAGGTTCAAGCTGCTCGTGATGAGATGCAATGGGGTGATGATGGTCCTCCTCCTCTTCTTGTGAAGATTGCTCCTGATCTGTCCAGAGGAGATCTCGAAGATATTGCAGCGGTGCGTTGTACTAAAAATAAAACGAAACTAATTCTATACTTTCCAAGTAAATGGTCTTACATCTCTGTTTTGTTTTGTGTAGGTTGCTCTTGCTCTCCACTTGGATGGGCTGGTAAGTTATCTTCATACACGAACTGACTTCTGTTTCATCAGTGTCAATATAACGTAGTGTTGAAAAAGCAACCAAAGGTTTAGAAAAGTTTTTGATTTCTGTTGTAAGTCACGGTATGTTGCAGACCATAGAGCTTCGTATGATGATGATACTGTCTTTGTTTCCCGTAGATCATATCAAATACAACAGTCTCGAGGCCAGAGCCTGTAACCAACAACCCCGTGGCAACAGAAAAAGGTGGTTTGAGCGGGAAACCGCTCTTTCCTCTCTCCACCAACATGTTGAGAGAGATGTACACTTTGACACGAGTAAGTTTATATCTAAAAAGAGATGATTTGCTATTCTACCAAGGAACTAAAACATTTCTGATTCGGGTTTTTGGCTCTACTTAGGGAAAGATTCCACTGATAGGCTGCGGTGGTGTTAGCAGGTAAACGTCTCAAAACGTTGTAGATTGTGAGGAAAACAAAACACACAAAAATTTGATTCAGATGAATCTTTGTGTATTTCAGTGGTGAGGATGCTTACAAGAAAATAAGAGCCGGAGCAACTCTTGTTCAGCTGTACACGGGGTTTGCGTATGGAGGACCCGCGCTCATCCCACAAATAAAGGTATATCCTTTCCCATAAAGACTGGTCTTTTCTTCCATAATGGAAGTTTAATTAGCATAGAGAAAGTCTTAAGACTACCTTCACCTTCACAAAGTTTAAACTCTTATTAGACCAAATCCTTGAAGCACTTGGTGTCAAAAACTGAAAAAAAAAAAAAAATCATATGTTTGTTGTAATCATAATCAACTCTGCATGTTGCCTTCATGGGTACTAAAATCCGTGTATTTTTGGTGCAATAGGAGGAACTGGTGAGTTGCTTAGAAAGGGATGGTTTCAAGTCGATTCAAGAAGCAATTGGTGCAGATCACAGATGATGAATCACGAAGCCGAGTAGGAGTGTCTTCGTTTTCATACAACAAAAACAAAAACGTTGTATTTAATTTCATTGATTCAGTTGTTTTCTTTCTCCCTGACAAGATAACCTCATAGCTTGTCTCTTTTCCCTCGTTTTATGAGAAATAACGAGCAATTTTCTCATAGTCACTAGTTTTATCATTTGTATTTTTTTCAAGTATTACAGCACAAGTTCATCCAGTACATAGTACACTGCCCGATTGAGAACAAAAGAGTCATAACAAAACCGATTAACTAAAACAAATTGCAATCTCAAAACAGGTGTCAATAGTAAATGCACTAGAGAATAAGATTTTCATGACGTTGGTGCAGCTTGTAACTGTTTAAATTTGGCCTGCATAACCATCCCGGCTTCATCTGCCAAGCTTTTCTTTTTTGCCAACACCTGCATTGAATGGAACATATGTAAGCTATAGCAGTAAAGTTTATAGCTTTTCAAATATATGTGCAAGATTGATGTCGATAAATGTGCATTGAAGCTGTGAAGGACAAAGCAAATGGAAAGGAGAGATCATAGCATTGGATTCTAGAATAATCAGACACAGTAACAAGTATTGGATCAGCGATTCAAATGCAGAGTCGAGTGGAGACTCTACTTAGTTTATTCATGTATGCATGCACGGCTCTAGGGAGTGTCTGAGAATCAGATTCCATTTCATTTGAACTCTGTCCACTTAGTAATATCACAATTTTGATAAATGTTGATGAGAATTGTGTTATTCTTCCGTATCCGAGCAGTCATAATCTATAGCTCTTTTTCTTTATTTTCCCTCAGGATCGCTCTAAAAACCAAATCACAGGCATTTGAAAGTTGCCAAGAGTGAAAATTTTCAAATTTGGATATATTTTCCACCAAAAACGTACCTCAAAAAGTTGGTCAAAGTTCGATTTCAACAAGTTGGTCTTCCTCTGACAGTAATCTTTTCCGTCTTCCATTGTTTTCTACAAAACACACATAAAATGCATAAACACATGAACCAACTTTAGCTACACAGGAACGATACAGAACGGATTCATAAGCCCATTGTGATTGATTGTATATACCTCGATGAAGTAACCAGTGCCAATATCAACTAGAACCTTATCAGCTTCATCAAGTGTTCCAGGCACGTAGAGAGAGGCAGTGAGTGGTACAAGCATCTTCTTACCTATAATTCAAAAATCATTTACTCTACTGAAGAACGAGAGGCGGTAAAACGATTGGAGCAGAGAGTGATGCGAACGGACCTTGAGGTCGAAGAGAGAGATCGTTGAGAGCTGCGGCGGCGGAATCGAGGCGGACGGTGGCTGTGCGGATGTTGTTAAGACTATCCTGGAGGAGATTTACTTCCAGATCCACTTGCTCCTTCAACGCTTTTAGCTGATCGATTCCCATCTTCTCCATCTCTCCTCTCGACGATGACGACGCCATTCTCTCACTCACACAGCCGCGTCCTCCGAGTTGCGGAATCGCTGAACTCTGCGCCAAAAGCAATTCTCAGCATCGAGACGAGCTGTGGCCCATTAATTTGAGTTTAGCGTTAGAGTGAATTGTGGCCCATTAATCCCAATACAAAGGCCCATAGCGGTCCATTTGGTATTTGAGGGCTTTTTAGTAATTAGCTATCGTCGTTGCTAACAATTCCACCTAAAAAAATCCACGTTTTTCATCGCACTAGTAAAAAATTAATGCATAATGATAGAATGAAATTTATTTTATTTTGTAAAAAAAAAGAAGAAACATATTCGACCCAAATCGATACGTGTCGGATGTTTGTTCACATTCCTTATCTCTTTTTCCTCAAAGGATAAGTGTCGATGTTCTTTTAGGGCTCTATCTCTTTAAATGTGCGAATGTATTATGTCCGTAGAATTTACAAATCTGAGTATCTCTATAAATGATTTTTAGTAATCAATTCCTGCTGAAAAATAAGATTACTGGGAAACTATTTGACAGTACATTTAATAAGGCATAGAGCTGGTACAGTGAGGTGAAAGAGAGGCTATTTACTTACGTGTGTCGGTCCAAAATGCAAAATATATTTCCTTTTTCACAAAACAAAATTAAAATATTGCCAACCTATAGACATTATTTTCGGTAGAAAGAATGGGACCATATCAATTATTGGGGATTTGGGGTTAGGATCATTTAGATGAATTGACAATAAAAGGTACGGTATGTTTTTGATACGAGTTGATTACTAACATCCCCACCTATAATTATTTGCATTATATTATATAGCCAAAGTGTTAATTACTACTCGTACTAATTAAGAAATAAAAACACCTACTTTTAGCTAAGACCTTTCCATTAATGGATTCTTAATTTATGGCAAAATTTGTTTGATTATTGATTAGTTAGTGCGACCTAACCAGTCCAAGAAACATATCTACATTTTGTTTGCCAACTGAAACCTATCTAAACACTTTTGATAGTAGATATAATTGTGATACACACATTATTATTTTTAATAAATTCATTCAGCAGATATAATAGTTACGATACGCGTTAGTCATTAACTAAATTTGATGAGTTTTGAACAAATAAAAAACAACTATATTTGATGAGTATTTTCATGCTTTAATTTGGGATAAGAAATTTTCTATTTGAAGCTTTAATTAAATATACCAGGGCTAAATAAACATAATTTTTTCGTATTCCTTTTACTTATTTTTTGTTTACCAGGTTTATTTCGTGTATCTGTCCTTCACCAAGATTTAAATTACAAGAGTGGTTTTTTTTTGGCCGAAATAGTCATTTAGTAATAATGTATAAACAGTTGAGTTCTTGGAAAAAAAAAATAACAGTTGAGTTCCCTCAAATTCAAGTGTAGTAGTTAGTCTAGGCTTGTATAAACACCACGCTATGATTAGAAATGCTGATTATGGATCCGCCACGTTTTGAATAGCTAATCGTAGATAAGAGACATCCTTCTAACTCTTTTTCTTTGAATTCTGTTATAAAGTTTCCAAAACAAAAAATATGGAGAAATTAATTTAAAGATGTCCTGTCGCCATAAGGTTTTCAAAACAATGAATCAATCTTTCTCGTGACAAACCAAACTTCCAAATTCCAAACATAGGACAAAAGTTCGTATGAAACAAGAAGGCAATAAAAAGTAGAAGACTTCATACAGACGACACAGCTGGTCTGTCTTTTTTTTTACTTAATCCTCTGTTCTCACATTCAAATCACAACTCGAACCCCCAAAAGAAGAAGCCTCATTAAAGAGATTTATGTGCATCCTGGAGCAGTTCGATTTCAGCGAAACAATCACACTCACAATAAAGCTTTTGTCTATCAATAAATGCAGAAAATTCGCAAAAACAATTACTGTCTGTATGAATGAAGTCGGGAAACATTTATTAAAAATAAACGTGGTTAACAGCTTGCGCAATTGCTCACCACAAATGTAAACACATTACACAATTAGCAACAAAAACAAACAATATAATCTGGAATTTTTGACGACGGCTCTGTCTCGCCGGAAAAACCAGACAAAAAGGGCGAAGCCTCCGCGGTTTCTCAATTACCCTTTTCCTAAAGAAAGAAAAAACATGAGCTTTACTACTAAAGTAGTCTTGGATCCGATGAGAAATCGATCTCCCACAAAAACCAAAAACCAGATTCTTAAACCCTAACCCTAATCTTAACTTAAACACTAAGGATACTCTCTCAAATCACTTCTGGAACCAATCAATCTCTGAAAACTAAAACGCACACATAGAGAGAGAGAAGCCACTCAAGTAAAGAAGAAAAAAAAAGGCAGGAGATTGATCAATGACAATAGAGAGAAACAGAGAGATATATAATAATATATACCAAACTAATAAAAGGGTCTTAATATTCACCATTAACGTGGGTCATCCTCTCTCCGACCCGACCCGGGAGGTCCACCGGATAAAGAAGCAAGCAAATTAAGATGACCCGGAAGATAATTCCCGACTCTAGCTGCAGAAGCTTCACCCATCGCAGCTTGTTGCTGTTGCTGCTGGTGGACGAAAAGCGCAGCTCCTGGTTGTTGTTGTTGTTGATGTTGTTGTAAGAACATCTCTTGTGGAGCTCCAGTGGCAAAGCTCCAAACTTGTCCGAAATCTGGCCTCGCCGGAACCGCCCAGAACCCAGCCGGCGTAGCAAAAGATCCCATTGTCTCGTCTTTACCTCCTCCGGTATCCTCATCGGCTCTCACACGTTTTCCGAGTATAAACGGCGAGGATCCAAGCAAAGGTTTATGATCAAGAAGAGAAGAGGACAAAGTGCAGGTTGAAGAAGTCGAATTGGTGGTGGAGTTGCCGCGGATTGAGACAGATGCGGTGGAGAAACTCGCCGGCGTTGTGCCGGTTCCTGTGGCGGCTATGATAGAAGGCTCGGCTTGACGGAGTAGCCACTCGATAGTTTGGCCATCGGATTTGTGGCCAAGCTCTCTGGTTAGCTGGAAAACACGAGCTGCGCATATGATTGGCATACGGATCCTCCTCCCTCTTCCGTCGACTTTGCTGTGTCGATCCTTCGCCGGAGGTTTCTTCACGACAAGAGCTCCGTCGGAGGATTGCTGCTGTTGCTGTTGTTGTCTCTGTATAGCTGCTCCGTTCGAGATCATAACTCCTTCGGTGTTATTCGACATGAGACGATCTGGTTTTTGTGTTGATTTTTGGAAGAGATAAACTTGTTGCTCAGTGTCTTGACTAGTATACTCTGAAGCAGATACAGAGGGAGAGGAGGAGGAGGAGGAGGAGAAGAAGGGGAAGCTAATGATTGAGAGGCAGGAGCTGGTGGAGACAGGAAGGAGGGCACATGGGTGGTGGGTCCCTCTCACAGCTCACCCTCTCTGGTTTTTTTTTTTTTTTCTTTTTTTTTCCTCCTTTGCTTTTTTGAGGGGACATATTATTTGTCACGACGCGGTGGACTTCACGCACTCGGCCTCCGGTGAAGTAGTCGCGTGGGGACCACGCTCCGGCAGGAGAATTTAAGCTAGGTGGGACCCGGTCCTTTCTGTGGTTGCTGAAGGCTGCTACGTGCATTTAAGCGACGTTTATCCATGCTTTTTTCTCCCTGCCACGTCACCAAAGATTTTACCATTCCTTTTTTAACTTGTAAAGATTTACCACGTAATGTATATGGGTTTGAATTTGGTGGATACTTGCAAAACAGCAAATCCGCTGGATACACGATGTTCTCGGTCTAGTAAAACTCTTTCAAAAGCCTCAAAACTTTTTAATTTTGGGGCGACTAATCTGGCAAGTAATTATTTTTAGCTTAATGTGAAAAACAAATTTGTGTAAATTGATCTTTTAGAAAGAAAAAAGCTATTCTATTTAGCAATTGAAAAGATTGAAAAGGAGACAATCAGTGAGGTAATAGATTGGTAAGCAGACTTTGACATCAAAACGTATTAAGTAATGTTTAGCAAGAAAAAAGAAACTTATTAAATTATAGTTTTTGTCCTGCATATTTATTTATTCTTCATATATTTGGCAATATTTTTTGCCATCAGCTTAAATATCTGCACTATCACGTGTTTTACGTGAAATGGCAAAAAACGAAAGCTCTATCATCCAAAATTCCTTTGTCCACACCATAGAAAAATGTCAATTATTTGAGTTTGCTCGATACGTTTATGCATCTCTTCGTATATTATTAGAAAACTGGCGTAAGTTGGAGAAGCTTCGTATATTACAATAACAGCACACTGCACATATCATGTTGAAAACGTAGAAATATTATATTTAAAATGTTAAATATGTTTCAGGAAACGTTGTAGTAAGATCTAGTAAGTTAGATCTTCTATACTCAATTTGTAATATATAAATAAGGCTGTGTTTATATCAAAAACAAAACAAAAAAAAGGTTGTGAGATGAATTATCTATTTGTAAAAACGTACGAATAAATATACAACAAATAAGCTGCAAGCCAAGGCCAATCGTAAATCACATTACATTTATTTTGAATTTCTTTATCAAGGAGTTTGTTAATTTGTGTGTATATAATACATGTATTATTTTTAGTGTGTATATAATATATATATATTATTTTTAGCGAACATTAACTTAATAATTCCCCTCGAGTCTGACCTTGAGAAGAAGTGATTAGTCGCCGTCAAGAAAGAAAGAGTGATTAGTCCAATTGGCAGATACGCAAGATTTTGTTATGTCGTTTGTGTCATCAAGATTTTTTTCCTTATGTCGTCATTCGCGACAATAATTTATTTATGACCTATGCACCCAGCATTTTTGCTAATTAATATATGTTTTAACTGTCGTTCCTTAACAAATACAGTAGTCCATTAAAAATGGATTTTCTTATTGTTTAATTGTCAATTTACCGTTCTTGTGAGCCAATGCAAATCTACAATCATGAGCGATGTGTAGATTTACCGGTAATGTATCCTTTTTGTAAAGTCTGGACCGTAAACTTGAACCGATACTCTAACACAAATGTATAAACGGCTAAAGGGAGATGACATTTATTTTATTTTGGGATAAAGTAAATTAAAATAAAGGTCATTTAAAAACCCAATCTAATCTCTCCGTTAATATATAATAGTAACGTCACAACTCATGTGCATTTTGATTAGTAAAAAACGGATGTCTCTACGTAAAACAACACGATCAAAAATGTGATGTAATTAATTAAAAATCTGAATCGATCAATCAATATAAGTATATAACTAATATTTCGTTTTCTAGATTGTTTAAGACGATGAAAACCCAAAGACATGTACAATTTCATGATTTAAATGTATCTATGATAAAAGAGAAGTATAAGAATGGATGACAGTTTATATAAGAATGAATGAGAATTCGATATGAAAGATTTTTGAAATTTCATGTTGTACATTAAAGAAAATATACTTACATCGTTTTTAACATGTTAAAATGCAGAATATCGATTAAACGACATATGTTTAGGCGGAATCATAGACTAAGAAATTTGTCAATAAAAATTATTAATTTGATAAATTTTCATTATTAATTAGGGATAAACCGATATTTGAAGGTAGAAGAAACTGCTAAATAGAATGTAGAACTAACGAGATATTTTGTTATGTCGTTTGTCACTTTGTCTCATCAAGATTTCTTTTTCTTATATATCGCAAAAAGAATTTAGTTATGACTTATGATCTATGCAAGGTGCATTTGTTTAATTATTATCCTACGTTAACAGATATTTTAATCAAACGAAACTTCTTATTGTTAATGAACGGAGCCAAGGCAAATATGCAACCATGAGCGATGTCTCCTCATGTCAGTCTTTTGTAAAGACTGTACTGTAAACTTGAAACCCAATCTAACACGAATGTTTTGGAGTGAATAAGGCAGATTATAATAGATAATTGAGAAGTCATGTGCATGACGTTTATTTTATTTTCTTATAAACAAGTAACTAATATAGGAGGTTGACTGGTTGACTTTGGGAGTTGACTCGTAAGAGGGTTAGTTAAGTTATACAGATACTTGCAAAATAAAGAAACACTGTAATTCTCACTTCTAAGCATGAATATGAAAAGAAAAACATTTTCTGTTTTCTCTTTGTTCTGGTGAATTAACTAATTAATATGGTATTGATGAAAACTTTTGATTTTTGATGAACTTGACTACATATTGGTTAATGTTGGGCTGAATCCATCAAATTCTTTTTGCAATACGTATTTTTGTTCCGCAACGGTTGGGCTGATGTTAGTCACCGATCGCTTATCCAGCAGATTTCCATACTTAGCGAAGATATTTGCTCTGAATGTTCGTAATTAAGAAGCTTTAATTTTTTAAGCAACAAAAAAAAGCTTTAATTTACGAAAATACGATAGAGTCTTGCTATGTTGTTAAATTAATCTGGATTAGCCGTATGATTAGGTTTAACCAAAATATGGCAGAGTTTGTTATACTGTTTTAATAAGAGAAGAAAGGTTGTAAGGTTTGAATCCCAAAATATGTACATCCCTTTATTGATTTTTTCCTCATTTCGATTTCGCACATTGGTAAGTACATGCATTTTTTCAATAAAATTAATCAAATCCTAACAAACTAATCTTAATCAAATCAAGCTTTTAAATTAAAAACATAAACATCATCATCATCATCATTATCGCCATTAACATCAAGAGTATACTTCCCCCAGAATCTATGATCCTTCCACAGTCTCCCCATATCCTCAATCGGAACTCCTTTCGTCTCAGGCAACAAAAAGTAAACGAAAACCGTCATGATCAAGACCACGACGGCGAAGAAGTAGAACAGACCAAACTTCATGTGGCAAAGCATTGTCAAGAAAAACTGTCCAATGACGAACGTGAAGAACATGTTCACCGAAACGTTCAACGATTGTCCCGCCGATCTGATTTCCAATGGACATATCTCACTCGGCACTAACCATCCCAACGGTCCCCACGACCACGCAAAACTCGCCACGTAAAGACATATTAAAGCCAAGAGTATATCTGCATCCACATGTGACAAGGACCCTTCTCCATTCAATCCGAATTTCCACCCGATCAACGAACCAATTGCGATCTGAAACCGAAGCAAGAACAAATCTATGTTAAATACTCTGTTTTTAAGGCAGAGCAGGATACTCTGTTTTTTTTTAAAACAGAGCAGGATACTCTGTTTTTTCTTAAAACAGAGCAGGATACTCTGTTTTTCTTAAAACAGAGCAGGATACTCTGTTTCAGTGTTTGTACGCACCTGGGTCAACATTATCTGGACACCGCCTACAAGAAACAGAGCTCTACGTCCGAACTTGTCGACAGAGTAGATGGAGACGATCGTAGAGACGACATTGACGAGACCAGTAATCACTGCCGATATGAGAGAGGCTTCGCTTCCAAAACCGATGGTCTTAAACAAGACAGGTGCATAGAACATGATGACATTAATCCCGGTCATCTGCTGGAAGAATGGTATAAAGATGCAGAATATAAGCTGCGGTCTATAACGAGCTTGCATTATGTTCATCCATGGACGCTTAACTCTCTTTGCCGTTTCACTCGCGTTGCAAAGATCCATAAACTCATGATCAACCTCCATGGTTCCTCTGATCTTTTGTAGTATGTTCTTAGCCTCTTCTTTGTTTCCACGTTCGAGGATTGAGTTTGGCGTCTCTGGCAAGAGAAAAGATCCGACGAGCATTAAAGCAGCAGGGATACCAGCTAAACCGAGAGAGAATCTCCACCCGATCCCGTTCGTGAGCTTCTGCGTCGCGTAGTTGACAAGGTTCGCTGCTAAGATCCCGATCGTGATTGCTAATTGGAAACCGATGTTGAGAGCTCCTCTGATCTTAGCAGGAGCCATCTCAGAGAGGTAAAGAGGAACAGATTGGTTAGCGAATCCGACGCCTACACCGAGAAGTAACCTCCCGATGATCAACATCTCGAGGTTGATAGCAAAACCGTTGAGAAGAGCTCCGGAGAGAAAAGAGAGACTTCCGATCGTCATTGAGATTTTCCGGCCGAAAAGCCGTGTGACTGTTGAAGCGAGGAAAGAGGCGAATAGAGCTGCGAGGTAGAGAGAGGAGGTGAAGAGAGTGAGAAGCTCATTGTCGAATTTGCAATACTCTGTTTCGTGCCTTGTTTCGTTCTGCATTTGACGAAGCACGTCGGGGAAGAATCTCGTTAGAAACTCCTCCATTGATGTCACTCCTCCTGAGAAACATGTTTAATACTTCTACATGAGAAGAGAAGAAGCAGAGAGAGAAGGAGAGAAATCTGGTTTATTGGTTGAGAAGAAACAAACAAACCTGAGATACCGATATCGTAACCGAAGAGAAGACCGCCCATTGCAGCCACAATGCAGGTAATCACGACAAAAGCAGTAACACGGCCTTCTTCGTAGTCTCCTCCATGGCCTCTCTCGGCTACAAAAGATCCTCCTGCCATGGATTTAAACGCAGCGTTTTGAGGGGGGATTTAGATGATGATGATGATGGTTGTTCGAGCGGTCAAGAAGGTAAGAGCTCGAGTTTTCTCGTCTTTATAATGAGAAAAGATTGAAGAGGAAAAGAGGAAAGGAAGATTGTTCTTCCGAAACTCCTTTCTTGCTTCTTGATCGCCGTTGCATTCCTCTGTAAGAAAAATAAATAAAGTTAATTGATTTTCTTATCTCAACCTTGGCTGAGTTTATAAGAGTTATTTTTGGGATTGTGATCCACGCTGTAATTTCAGTGAAAATATTTGATAAGCTTGTCCATTAGACAATACAAAGATTCTGAGCTGGATTTTTCCTTTTGTTCGGCCAATAATCTAAGAATAGTGTGTACTCATATGTGTTGTTTCACTCTCTCTTTAGCGACAGCTATATATTGAGCTGAGTCTAACCTGGCTATCTCAATATCCGCATTGTGGAAAAATTCGCATTCGGAATCTTATGGGGCTTATTGGAAAATTGCTGTTCTTCTCTAACGTTACTCAAAACAACGTCAATCTTCACTATGAAACAACAGAACAACAGTTTTTGTTTTGGCCAATAATTAGTTTGTTTTTTTTTTTTAGTTTATAACCCTGAGGTTAATTAGCTTTCTTACACATGCTCAGATATCTCTGTCTTTATATAGCCAACTATTAAGTTTCCAAATAAAATATATTATAATGTTTATAAACCTTATTTTCAGAAACATAATATGGGAACACATCTGCGATTACATAAACAGTTGATCTCTAGTTGGCAAATGTGACCACTATGTTTCTCAAGGGAATTGTACTTCAAATTAAACAAGGTTCACAGAAAACAGACACAAAAGAAGGCATTGGCTAATCAACAATAGGTAATCAAAGAAAGATATGAGAACTTCATTCATTTGTCTCCACAAAGAAAGTGTAGCTCTGTTGAGGATTAATCAATTTTGGCCGTTGGATCGTTTTGAAGATTAGGCTGAGCAAGCTGGAGATGGTAATTAGGATCAATCTCAGAAGGAAGCGTAGCAAGCTGAAGAACACTGTTTGGTTGTTGCTGATGATTATTATAGTACTGAAGCTGCTCTAGAAACTGTTGATACTCCCCTGGTTTGGTGTCTATCCCAGCTTGCTGAAATTCAATCGCGGTACGATGCTCATGAAGCTGCAATAATTAACCACACCGGTATACATTAGAAAAATATGTCATTTAACCGGAAATGTGCCAAACAAATTAACATTTTCTAACTAGTAATTAAACTTACCCAACGGTACATATTATTGTTATCTTCTTCCAGCATCCGCCTCTATAGACACGGTAATGATCATTAAACCCGCATGTATAAAAGATCATTAAACCCGCATGAATAAAAGATCATTAATTAGAGGAAATTAATTAAGAGTACTTAAAATAGTGATTAGAGAGTGACCTTTCTGTTTAGGTTATCCAATTGTTGCTGCATCAACTCATTCTTCAATATATTAACAGTAGAGATGAAAAAGAGAGAACCAAAAAAAACTGCAATCAGTATATTTTTAGGAATATATTGATATGAACATTTATAGTACACTAATTACCTTACGCTCGCGGACTTTAAGGACAGAATGTTCGAGCTGTTGCTCGAGTCCGTCGAGTTCGTGTGGAGGAATGGAGGCTAAGTCCTGTCCATGGTATGGACGCAGACGGAACTCAAGCTTATGTGTCTCTCTTCTTAGTACTTCCATCTCATGGTACAATTCCTCCTATATTTACACCACACATAAACTCCAAATGATTCTTGGTTTTTCTGAAAATATTATTTCTTTGTACATATAAGTATATATATTACCCGGTCATCATTAGGATCAGGAAGTCGCAATCCATTGGTCTGCAAGTATCGTTCAATGAGCTCAGGCATCCTATTCAATATTGGTAATAATAATTTGTGATTAATTTAGGATCTTTAATCTTAACAACGTCAAGACTTCAATAATTATTGGAGGAAACAGACAACTCAAATAACGAATATAGTTCTCACTATTAGGATCTATATTTTGGCCAAAAATATTGGTTACAAAAAAAACAAAAGTAAAAGGTGGTTTCCCCATCTTTGTTTTGTGAAAGCAAACTTCAAACTATAAGCATTTTACCAAAACAAAAAACTATAAGCATATTTTTCGTCTCATCATATTATAAGGCTATATGTTCGTCTTCTGGTTCATAACTTATATATATTATTTTTTTTGGGACATCATCCATAACTTAGATCTAAAAACTTAAGTTAACAACCCTTTCAAATTAATTGTACTTGTATCGAATCATTAAAAATAAGACTTACATAAAAAAATACTTATATATATGTACGTATATATGTTATAAATATTTCACACAATATACTGCACAAATTGAGATCTTTTTATGAAAAAGGTTGATCAAGAAATGTTTTTCTTTTTTGAATTGATCGAGAAATGTCAAGTATTTGCAGAAACATCTATCTGTTTGGCATCTGTAGAAAATATAGAATTTGCCCATATCTATAAACAATGATTATATACATGCATGTGCACATATATACAAATTAAACACTGCAAGAATAAATATAAAGCATCAGAGATATCCTTAACTTCTGGGCCAAATTAAAATCTTAAGACATAGTATATTATTATTCATGGTACCTGCTATACTTCAGAAACTAATGATGAAAACTGTCTGTTCACAAGCACGAGTTACATATCTCTTTACTCATTTAATTAGATCAAAACATATATACACATGTATGTATAGATCTCTGAAACCCTAATTTGATATAGAGAGAGAGAGAGAGAAGAAGAAGAAGAAGAAGAAGAAGAAGAAGAAGAAGAAGATTAGAAGAAGAAGAAGTAAACCTGGGTGGGTCGGAGCAGTACTCGGAGAGCTTTCCGGTGGCAGAGAAGACGATGAGACCGATGTGAGCATCGCAGAGAACAGAGAGCTCATGAGTCTTCTTGATAAGACCACTTCTTCTCTTGGAGAAGGTCACTTGCCTCGCTGTCTGATTCTCTATCTTCTTTATCTGTATTTTCCCTCTTCCCATCTCTCTCCTCTTCCTCTTGTTCGTCCCTTCCCCTTCCTCCTGATTCAGTGTCATGTATGTCTATGTCATAAAGAGATATATGCAAGGTAGATCAACTAAAAAGAAACCCTAGTTAATAGCAAAAAAAAAAAAAAAAAAGAATCTGAAACCCTAGAATTAATTACAGGATTCATTTCAAGGATGGTTGATTCTTGAATCTTGATGTGTGAATTATAGAGAAGCGAGAGAAGGTATGTTTGTGTTTGTGTGTGTGTGGTGATAAATAGATAGATAGAGACAGATATATATAGGTGTGTATGTGTGTATATATATATATAGAGAGAGTATTTAAAGTACTTATTGTTGAGTTGTGTTCTTGGGGATCTGGAAATGGAGATCAGTAGTATATGAGGTTGGATGACACAAAGAGGAGAGAGATTAATGCGGAAGAATGTGCTTAATTACACTTTCTCTTTTCAATATAATGCTGTGTGTGGCGTGTATTTTCAGCTCACCATTTTTTTTGTTTTGTTAAATTTTTAGCTCGCCATTTTTTGTTTTGTTAATGATTCAGCTCACAACATTTTCTAGTTGGGTTTCGCTTTCTCTTTTTTTTTCCTACTTTCTTACATATATAATTTTTAATGTAAAAAAAACATACTTTTCGGTAAATTAGGCAATGCAAATGCCTATCATTTAATTTTATTTTGTCATATGATTTTTATTAGAAACAGATGTTACAAAAATGAATATTATTAATAAGAATGAAAATGTGAAATACGGTTTCTATATACAAAGCTGATAGGATTTTATCTTCCAAAAGGAAAGTCCAAGAGAAACAATATCTGAGCGAAAATAAACAAAAGGTACTAAACAAACAACATAAACTCGACTATAAGTACCCCAAATAGATCTAACATAACGAAATTAAGGATCGCTGACAAAAAAACAAGCGAACCATAAGCTTTACTGCTGGCTGGACCAAAACGTTACTACGATTGAACCCAAGAAAACTAAAGACGTCAAAGCTGACCCAGAAAGTTATAAACTCAGAGAAAAACCAAACTACTGAAAACCTCTAAAAGACTCAAAGACCCTATGAAAACACTAAATCGAGTACAAACCAGCATCAACACGAACAAAAAAAAAAAAACATGGGACCGAAAAAGAACAGAGCACAATAACAAATGGCTTATCTATTTAATATCAACAATTTCTTAGGGTTTGAAATGTTACAGCATTATGGAATACCGCATACCACGGTCACAACTTACGTTTCGTATATATGCTAAAATTGTATTAAAAATCCTTCACATATTCCCTTTCAATATAGACAGGATTTAAGGTTTTGTAAAACTAAATTTGAAGTAACTGTATCTATCAAAAATTAAAATATTGAGCTAAATGTTTAATTGTAACATGTGATGGACCTAATGGTAGTGTCAGATCTCGAACCGCTAATTTCTTTAGCAAAAAAGACCGTTTTAGTCAAAACTCGAACCACTAATTTCTTTGATCTGCCATGCATGACGCAACTAGAAAAGAATCCATAAATGGAAACTTAATGAAACGATGTTATAAGGAAAACAGAGTTACCACAAAAGGCAAAAGGCAAAAGAGAGAGACTAGCCAAATGGGAAAGGACAAAGTGTAACAATGCTTGAAAGTGACTTTATTTTAAAGTTTTCTTACCCACCTCTTCTACCTCTATAAGCGCCCTTTGTTCCCTTTTTTTAAAGAGTATCATCAGCTTCTTCTTCTTCTTTTCTCTTTGGTAACAGTAACATCAGCTTATGTGTGTACTTTTGTTAAAACAACCATTTTACGTATGATAGTATGATCGGGGTTTAATTTGAACCTTGGAATCTCTAAAAATGCGAGCACTTCTAACAATAAACCATTATAGAATTTGCTGGATTATTTGTGATAATTATAGATCATTTCCTATCAATTTGAGTTGTATTGCCTAATTTCAACTTCAATATAACGAAATCTAATTAAAATCTGTGATGGTTAAAGTACCGTCCATGGCACGCTCTTTTACAATTAAAGTAGGAAGTAACACTAATTGTTATAATTCTGTAAAAATATTTATACAGCACCACTAACGCACAAAGCAAGGCAAACAAGAAAGGAATTAGGATTTCCAGTATATTTAGTGTAAATTTTATGGGATGACCTCTGAATGTTTCTCTTTTGATGATTTGTTTTTATCTTTTATGCTGAAAATCGAACTTATTGAACTTCTGAAAAGGAAATTGGCATTCAGATCCTCGAGTTATTATTAGAGTTTTCTAACAATGTGATATAGACTATAGTATATAGAAACACCATAAGGTAATCAGCCGCTAGCTACATCATCAGATTGAGAACAGAATTGTCTGATGATATGCATATCAAGAATCATTCTTGTAACAAATACGCCAAATAAAATTGATGAATATCATATTGTCGATTAAGTAACGAAAGGATTAACGCACTCCTTAATGAAGTGGCGTAGATAATGTACTTATGTGACGTGCTTAGATCCTTATCAATGGAAATTGCCTTGCTAATTGAAGAAACGTGATGAGCGCAATGGTCTAAGCAATATATACATGTCATATCAGTCCGTTTGAATTGTAAAGTCTTTTCCTTTGAATTTTGGGTCATATAGGATTTTTAAGGAAGTAGAGAGATCGAGAACTCGTGAGTAGTCGTCTCGTCTGTCCTGTCAGAGACTCACAGGAAACATGTTATGGTTTCTATATTAGGAAACTAATGATTAGAGAGGAAGAGTTGGGTCCAAGCCTATTTTTGTCATTCCAACTATCCCACTCTTCTGTATATAGCAGATATGTAATTATTGGGGTTAATTTTTTTTTAAAAAAAAACTTTCGTTTTTAGTAATATCCCTAATTAATTGATAAATGTTTTGATTTTTCTTGTTGAGGCTTACGCAAACTTTAGACGGAGAAAGAGTAAATCATATGACATATAATTACACGTTACAGTGAGATGGTTCAGTTGACGTCAGCGTCTTTATGCGATTATCATTAATATTAATGAGAACCTCTCATGGATTACCATTGATTAACTAGGACCGAGTAGACCTCTTCTCTTTTGTTTTGTCTTCTTTCTTAAAAGTCATTCACATTTTAGTTATATTCCTATGTAAAACAACTTTATGAGTCATCTCTTATGTATCATTTACGAAGCTAACAATTTTTTTTTTTTTGGCTCGAGTGTAATTTTTAGAGGTAATTGTTGTTTTTTTTGTTGGAATACAACTATATGTACACTTTTTCGTTTTGTAAACATGATATGTCATTCATTTGTTTTCTAATAAATACTTTTCTACATATTCTTAGTTTTGTTAGCTTTTTTGTTTGTCAACATCTTTAATTATTTTTTAAAACATATACACAGTTGATCGTAAGTTATTTACATCTCTACTGAAAAATATTCCTGAACACCGACATGTTCAAATTTAGAGTTAATAAAAACTAAAAAGTGATTAAGAGAATGATATGAAACACAATTAGACAGGTTTCTTTAAATATATTTTTGTTTTGAAATTTAACACATCGTTAATTAGAAAAATGTACTGATTTGATGCTCAATAGAAGAAGAAATTCGTGAAATTGTTTTATTCTCGTTTCTTGTTGTAATATAAAGAAAATAAAAACAAAAGAAACAGGGGCCAATTTCAATAAACTCCAAAATAGAATGGCATCAAAAAGAGACACCATCTCTCTGCAATAATCTTTTAGCGAGAGAAACAACCCCAAAAATGTTGATCCATGGCAATGAAATTTGGGGTTTTGCCTTTCTCTCATCTTTGCAAACTCTTTGTTATTAGAGAGGTTCGCTGATTGATCACAATATGGGATATTAATTAACTTTCTACTTCAAAAGACCTCTTTCTTGAAAAAGCTCAAACATCGCCGCACCAATCTTAGCTGGTGACTCAACCACCTTAACTTCAGCGTCTCTTAGGCTCTTAATCTTGTCTTGAGCCGTGCCCTTACCGCCGGAGACAATGGCTTCATCGATACAAAACAAAACAAGATTTAACCACGTGGTTGAGTGAGAAAGAAACAGTAAATGAATAAACGAGCCGAGTAAGGCTTGTTTACCTCCCGCATGACCCATTCGACGACCGGGTGGTGCAGTAAGTCCAGCAATGAAAGCAACTACAGGCTTGTCTGTCCCACTTTCCTGTTTGATAAAAAAAAAAACAGGACATGTTTTTACTCTCGATCATCTAAAAATGGCATCTCAAGAGATATGCATTGCGGTTACCTTTATCAAAGCAGCGGCATCTTCTTCCGCAGTACCACCGATTTCTCCAATGAGAACGATACCTGAAAATAAGTCAGTTCTTTCTTAGTCACAAAAAAAACGCTGGAGTCTTTCAGTAATGAGAGTAAGATAAAAAAACAGGAAAAGCGAATAAGTTAGTCAAATGAAAAAAAAAATTTGAAATTTTGGTGTCCAGAAACCGAGACCTTCTGTTTGAGGGTCAACAAAGAACTTCTCCAAGCAGTCAACAAAATTTGTGCCGTTAAAAGGATCCCCACCAATTCCTACACATGTAGATTGCCCCAGACCTACTGCAGTTGTTTGGAAAACCTGCATGAAAGATAACCAAATTAGCAACCATTAGAAATCCTTATAAAAACTCTCATCACACGAATTAACAAAACTCTCATCGGCGAAAGCTTAATCTAACAATGGGAAGGAGAATCGGTTCTTAGGTGAAAAAAAGAACAAAGGTAGTAACTCTATAATTGATCACTAAGCCATCTGGATTTAGAAGAAAGCCACAGGCCATGAAGATTAATGTTGAGAAAGACAGACAAAGAGAGCCAAACATGAAGGCAACACAAAGAACCTTACAGCTTCATATGTCAATGTTCCGGATCGCGAAACAATCCCTATCTTTCCCGGCTTGTGGATGTATCCAGGCATGATCCCAATCTTGCATTCACCAGGTTTGATAATACCAGGGCAATTAGGACCAATCAGCCTAGTTTTTGATTGACTGTTAAGAGCAGCCTTAACACGAACCTACATTACAAAAGTCACAGTAATCAGTAGAGCCACTTATATTACTTGTGCAAACCTATCGACTAAGCATAGAAGCAGACATCACAAAAAGAAAACGAAAGCGTAACAACTATCACCATATCATGCTGAGGAATCCCTTCAGTAATGCAAACAACAAGATCTAACTCAGCAGCCACACCTTCCATGATAGCAGCAGCAGCGAAAGGAGCAGGAACGTAAATCACAGAGGCATTAGCTTTAGTCTCAGCCTTAGCTTCAGCAACGGTGTTAAATACAGGGAGACCCAAATGTTCTGTTCCACCCTTCTTTGGTGTCACTCCTGCTACCTATTAGCGAACAACACAACCTAAAATTAGCTTATCACAAGCTTTGAAACATACTCTCAGCAAATACACACCTTTCATCTACAGAGCGAGTGCACAAATTGATGCAATCAACCAAATTCCAAGTTCAATTTGGGAAATGATATAGTAAGGGATCGTGTCCAGCAGAAACGAGAACAGTTCTGATCAAAGTAAGCTCGTAGAGTTCAACTGTGAAATGAAAATTGGCAAAATAACAAAACTTTCAATCGAAATTGCCAGTTAGTAGTACAATGAATTTATGTAATTTCTTAAAATACAATACCATTTTGGTGCCGTATTCAATAGCTTGTTCAGTGTGGAAAGTCCCGTTCTTTCCGGTGATACCCTGGCAGATGACTCGGGTGTTTTTGTCGACAAAAACGGCCGCAGGAGGCGGAGGAGTCGTCCCGAAGGAGCGAGACTGTGTCAACGAAGTGAGATAGCAGCATGAAGGGTACACCTCTGAGACGCCGCCGGAAGAACGAACTTTGGACGAGAGAGATCCGAGAAGTCTCGTGACCTGCCTAGCCATGGCTTTCGATGATCCGAATCTCGTAGTGAAGAACCCTATACGCGAAATGGAAAAAAAAAGAATTTGCAGCGATCCTGGTCGACCGTGCAAAGTGAGAAAGCTTATGGGCCTAATTAATTGGATATTAAAGCCCCAGATTTGAGAATTTCCTTTTCAAAAGCCCATACAAAATTGTTCAGGAAAGTATTTATTATCATAATGTATTTTTTTCAATAGAAAGTTTTAGTGTGGCAAGGTTTCTCATTAAATTACTAGGATCTTCTGAAATCGAAACCAAAAATTAGATATCCAAAATATTAATCGTCACAATAGCCATGAAGCGTCGACAAATTTTCAAGGATTAAAACAAAATTATGATATTTTACGCCATGATTGATGATTCTCAGCCTTAAAACTTTTATTCCTATGAATGGATAACATCACAAAAAGTTTCAACTCTTTCTATTGCCACGAAACAACTTTTGGTCGGCTTTAATTCAATTTTCGTGCTCAATTTTTTTGTTTCTCAAAT
Source organism: Eutrema salsugineum (assembly GCF_000478725.1). Lineage (NCBI taxonomy): Eukaryota > Viridiplantae > Streptophyta > Magnoliopsida > Brassicales > Brassicaceae > Eutrema > Eutrema salsugineum. Next base: position 2,805,549 of record NW_006256547.1, on the reverse strand, counting down.
TCAATAACCCCTAACAATAGACTCATTTTGGAATTTTCTTTATGCGTCTCAAATTAAATATCTTCCCAGAGAGATGGAAAAATAGCTTACCAATAGATATTTTCAATTTCCATCCACCGTCCGGAGCAGAGGAGCCAGAGAGAACAAAATGTCGCCGACTATCCTTACTCCGACGACTCTTCCACCGTCGTCTACTATATGGCCATGTACCACAACTCAAAAGCTGACAACCATTAGATCACCACTCAAGCTCAAGTGTAGAGCTACTTCTTCATCATCGTCTATAACAGACCTCGATCTCTACGATCTCTTGGGTATTGACCGGAGCTCCGATAAGTCTCAGATCAAAGCAGCCTATCGTTCTCTGCAGAAACGATGTCATCCAGATATCGCAGGAGTCCCAGGCCACGATATGGCCATAATCCTCAACGAGGCTTACAAGCTTCTATCTGATCCGATCTCTCGCCAAGCCTATGATAAGGTTATAATTCTCATATTGCTTTCTTTGACTTTTTGTAAAAAAGGCCAAATCAAGTAAATACGATTGCTTGTTGCAGGAGCAAGCAAAATTGGAAGAACTAAGAGGCTACACAGGAAAACCGATCTACTCGGTTTGGTGTGGATCAGAGACTGAGCAACGAGCTGTGTTTGTGGACGAGGTCAAGTGCGTTGGTTGCTTGAAGTGTGCGCTGATTGCAGAGAGAACATTTGCTATCGAAACAGCTCACGGGAGAGCCAGAGTTGTCGCTCAATGGGCTGATCCTGAACCCAAAATCAAAGAAGCCATCGAAGCTTGTCCAATAGACTGCATTTCGTAAGCAACATACTGATGGTAAGATGTTTTCCATCTGTATATGCACAAGTATGATTGATTCTTGATGAGATTGTGCAGAATGGTGGAGAGATCTGACCTTGCGCCATTGGAGTTCCTTATGTCAAAACAACCTCGAGGTAAAGTGAGGATCGGTGTTGGAAACACTGTTGGCGAGCGTGTCTCCAATGTTTTTGTTGATGTCAAGAAGTTCCAGGAAAGATACGCAGAAGCCATGAGTAGAACCACAAGAGAGAGCTCTCAGGTGAGTTTTTCCCATTGTCCTTAGCAGAAATAAAAGCCAAGTTATTATAAACTTCACCAAGTCAGATAATAATTAGTTTTGTGTTGAGATGTTTTGCGCAGGAGAGGGACTTGCAGAGTGAAGTAAGAATGAGAGCAGTAGAGGCAATTAGGTCTATTTCCAGTTGGCTATACTGGAGATCATCACCATACTCAAAACCGTTGAGTTCAGATTCAAACATGAGCCTCACTTTTACCAAACGAAAAAAATCGGCTGATCCTGATATCAGAAAGCTTCAAGATGCTGTGGCAGCAATGAAAGAAGCAGAACAGAGAGGGAAAACCAAAGAAAAACGACCAGCTTCCCTTGTCAGAGAAGATTATTGGATTCCATCAAACCAAGCACTTCCCTCATCCGAAAACAATAGCAGTTCCAAGACTACCTCGATTCCGCAAGTGACTCATAAGAAATCTCCATTAGAAGAGAATTCTACTACTAGAAGAGAATTTAGAAGAGAGAAGTTCAGGATAAAGAAATTTCCAATTGGAACAGCCACAGTAGCAGTGTTCCTGGTTCAGTTCCAAGCCAGCTACAGAGCAACTGAGCTCAGTGACCATATCGGTGGCTCTCTGGCGTTATCCATAGTTAACAGCCCATGGCAGCAGATTTTATTAGCCGGGATAACCTGGTACTTCATTGGTGCAATGCTACTCCAACTTGTGGAAGCTATCCAATCCAAGCAAGAAGATAAAGAAACATAGGCTCGTTAGATAAATATATATATATGTACAGCAAATCCTTTTTTAGCGCAGGTACTTGTTTACCTGCATGTTAAACATATGTAACAACGAAGATTATACTATACAACAAACAAATGCTTATACTGAATCATGCCTGAATAAGCAATAACCACCAATATGGTCGAAAACCAACTTTCAGAATCAAAACTAGAATCAGGAATGTCATACTTGGGCTAGGCCCACTTTATATAACACTGGGCCCAATAATTTTGGCCCAATAATCGTAACTAGAAACTTCAACCCTCTCTGTCTTCAGTTCCCAAAGTAGTGTATCTCCACCGAACAAGAAGAGCGGCAAAAAAATGGCTTCATCGTCGAGAAAGTACGAGACAAGAAAGCGAGACCCGAATCCCCAAAACGCAGCTCTGCTCGTCATCGATATGCAGAACTACTTCTCCTCCATGGCCAAGCCCATCCTCCTCAACGCTCTCACCACCATCGACCTCTGCCGACGCGCCTCTATCCCCGTCTTCTTCACGCGCCACATCCACAAATCCGCTACTACTGACCTCGGCATGCTCGGCGAGTGGTGGAACGGCGATATCATCCTCGACGGAACCACCGATTCCAAGATCATCCCGGAGATCGATCGCCAGGTAAGCGGACCAGACGAGGTCGTGGAGAAGAGCACGTACGGCGCGTTCCACAACACGCGTCTCCAGGAAAAGCTGGTGGAGATCGGGGTTGAGGAGGTGATCGTGATTGGAGTGATGACGAATCTGTGCTGTGAGACGACGGCGCGTGAGGCGTTTGTGAGGGGTTATAGGGTTTTCTTCTCGACGGACGCGACTGCGACGGTTAATCAGGAGCTTCACGACGCGACTCTCATGAATCTTGCTTATGGCTTCGCTTATCTCGTCGATTGCGAAAGACTCAGGCGAGGGCTTTTTATGTAATATATAAGATTGTCGTCTAAATAGTTTTGTATCAAAAGTACGTACTCTTTCGTTACATGATATCGATATTAATTTCTTTTATATGTTATGTTAACAATAAATCAATAAAAAAATGTGTGTTTAGTGCGATGATGTTGTAGTCAAGTGACTTTGCCATTGTGAATCTATGATGTCCCCTAATCGTCCACCCAAATATTAGATGTACATGAATAATTATTGCAAACATACATAGACTGTAAACTGAGAAATGGTACCATTTATGTGGCCATCTGATGAGTTTTTACTCATTTATTAACATGTTTTATAGAGGCATCCTTTATATTGACATCTGGATTGTTCTTACACTTTATATATAAGCTTAGAGTTGTGTAGTAGTTCTTGGGTTTTTGTGAAAGAAATATCCAAGAAAGGAGAGTTTCTGATGTCGTCGTAACACAAGAAACAAGTAAAACGCGAAGAGCAAGAGCCATATATACAATTCTAATAATGGCCTGTTTTTGGCTCAAATCTGTTTATTAATTTTCTTAAGAATTATATGGGGATCATCAATATAGAATCTGCAGGGGGTATGTAGAGAATTAATTAAAGGTTTAAAAGGGGAAAGAAGGAAGTTTCTTGTTAGCAAGAAAATGGTGAAGAAGCTGAAGAGCCTCTCTAGGTTTAAATGTCGGAACTTGGTGTCCCGCTCCTCTCACCGTCACAAACATTAGCCCGTCGTACTCCACCGTCCACCCTCCGACCTTTTATTTTTTTTTCATTTTTTAGTCAATGATCAATATCACACACTTTTACTCAAGAATAAATAAAATAACTTAATAGTATATGAACCAAACCTGTTGTTTGTTGGTGTACCAAGGAGTCCAGTCTTGGACTGTCTTAAGACCAAGCTTCTTTAATGAGTATCTGGTTGCGGTCACCGGTATTCTTCCGTCTGTATCCCCACTTTTTCACCATAATTTTTTAAACCGGTTATCGCTACTATTCAGTCAAATTCTAACGTGAAAAATTCACCAATTGACTAATTAAGTGTTATATACCTGAAAACCCAAACACGTAATCCGGCTGAAACAAGTGTTCTTAAAGTAGGAAGCATGGAAGCGGGAGCGTCAGACCAAAACGAGATACGATCGCTGCACATATATATAGTTTAAGGTTCATGTATTGGCTTAGGATCGAACACAAAATATCCGATTTATCAAACATTTTATCACCCTTTTGGTTAAACTATGATACTGAGAGCTAGCTAGTAGGAGTAATATTTAGGTTTGACATACACTGCGTTGATCCTTTTTTTTTTTTTTTTTGATTTGGTCAAAACCGTTTCAGTTCCCTTTTCATATATCCTAACAAACCATAACCAAGCAACGGAAATAAAAAATCAATAGATTAAGTCCTTAAGAGTATGTTTGAAAACCGAATTAAAAAAAAAAAAAATTAACTATATGAGGTTTTTATATTTCATTGAAAAAAAATAAATCTTCAAACTCTACATAACACGTAACCGAAAAACAGATTGAACATCATGATAATACCTGCAATGAGTCCAAGGGTAAGGGATGTTGGTGACATTTGCATGAAGTGCCTCTTGAACATCTCTCCTGTTCATATACTTTTCTGTATACTCGGATGCACATGGATCGTACCCGGCCGCCATCTTCCTCCATCCCTCCTGTATATGTAAACCGGTCAAGTCAAACCCGTTACAAAAAGAAAGAAAAAACTATAAGTGAAAAAAGAAGAAAAAAAATTACATTGTGGGAGACGAGACGAGGCCGAAAGAGGCCTCGGGCAGCAGGAAGGTGGCGGTTTCCGGCGACGGATTGAGAAATGGAGGAGTTACCGGTGGAAGGGACACACTTGGGAGAGTAGAGACTGTACATGTCAAGAATCTTGTATACATCAAAATACTCATCTAAAGCTCCATCGCATTCTTTGGACACGTGCTCTAGTTTGAAATCGCAGTGCTGATTCACTCTCTGGTACAATCCGTCTGATATCACCGCGTGATCGTATGCGTAATCTATCATCCCCTTTTGATCCGTTTCGTCGTCCAACAACGCGTTTCCTATCTGTATATATACATGTCAAATTCATCATGATCCTTAATAAGCTACTAGTTATTGATTTAATTTAGTGATTTTCAGAAATATCTGACCATTAGACCCTTGAGGTTAATGAAGTCGTTCTTGGATGCAATCTTGTTTTGGTTGTAGACGAACTCCGAAAGTTGAGGAACGTAATGGCCTAATCCCATGCAAACATACATTTTAACTTATATTTATACCACTTGTAGAAATGACGTCATACTTAAGAGACAAAGTTTTTTGAAGTTGACATTACCGGCATAGCTTTCTCCTGCGATGTAAAAGTCGTGCGACTTGTACTGAGGGAATCTCTTGAACCAGTTGACGAGGAAGGTGTACGAGTCTTTCGCTGGTTACACAATCTTAATTTACTTACCAAAAAAAAAAAATGAACACTTTATTTATAAACTGATAAAATAGAGATTGAACCTGTGATGGAATCGCCGAGTTCGCTTATATCACGGCTTGTGTTAGAGTAGGAGAATCCAACTCCCACCGGAGATTCCAAGAATAACAAATTCGCCGCTTCATATCATATTTTCAAAAGGATTATTTCAGTTGTAGTGATGAAATTAATAGATTCGAATATATTCTGAAAAATTTATGAATATGTCTACCTTTGTTCCAGCTGTATGGATTTAGCTTGAGCTTAGGCTGAGTCGAATTTTGAGGAAAGAATGGTCCGAGCTCTTCTGATGCTCCAAATCCGACCGATGAACATCCCGGTCCTAGTTACATTTAATTTTTACCATGGAATCCTCAGTTTTAATATTAACTGATCACATTATATATTTTGTATTTTTCGAACGTAATTACCAAAAACTTAAGTGATCTAGGCCTACTCTTCCACTTTCTAGTTTACTTTCTATTCACTATTATTGCATATTGGGTCCATTTAAATTAATTTAAGGGGTTTGTTTCTTTATGATGATAAATTTCTTTTATCAACAAACACACAAATAGAAAAAAGGTTGAGACACTTTTAGGGCGTGCATACGTGCATGGACCATGTGTATAGTTTCGAATAATGATGAAATGGACCGTATAATTTTCATGTAATTGACTTTTGATAGATGATGCATAACCTTTTTTGTCAATAATTACTGTGCCTTACTATTAAAGTAAAGGGCGCATGAGCCCACGGGAGCCTATAAAAGCCTAAATATGTGGAGGGACTAGGGAGTATATATAACGTCGACATAAATTTTATATCCATCACATGCTTATGAACCAATTTATATATTATATATATACACATGTAATTTACTAATTACCTTACATTCTTTCACCAACATGTTACGCTAACACAGGCTTAAAATATAGTACTATACTAAACACTTTCTTAGTCCATATCAAATGATTTAATGACACTTTTCATCCAAATTTAGATTTTTTACCTTTATTATTTTTATATTATATAAATAAAATTTCTTAAAATGACGTTAAAATCAAGCATTTGAAGCATCTATTAAAACAAACCATAAACATATACAACACAGAGCATGATGGAACGTTCAAATATGTGGATTAGATATCGTATTTATGGATGCATGTTAAATATCATCCATTGTCGAAATTAAGAAGAAAAAAAATCGTCTTAAAGTTAAGCGATGATATCTCTTAGACTACAATGGGGAATGTTGTTATGTTTAGCCAATTGTTATTTATAATAATTATACTATATAGCACATGAGTCGAAAAGAGGATAAAGGATTGCACCCAGAAAATAAAATAAAATAAAGAGCATATAATAATATAGGATCATGTAACAACCAACAAGTAACAAGCATGTTGAATCATTGCAAGCTTCCAAAATTAAATTTCAACCAATAGAACCAAAACTCATCATATATAATGGTGATGATGGTAATTATTAACCACATAACGTTTCATTGATTTTGACATCGTGCCAAATGAGACAGGTCTTACTATTAGGAAGCTTCACCTAATATTCTCTCTCTCTGTAACCTTTTGTCTCCGTGCATACAAAGGATTACATACATTCCTATTTATTTATTATCTTTGTAATCCTCATTAAACTTTTATTTTGTACATAAATAGTTTCCAAATTCAGAAAATAAAAAGGGTGCATCAAATGTAACCCTCCGTTTATTACGAAATTCAATAACAAGTAGATGAAATGCACAAGAAGCATGATACACACACTTAAACAACTAAAATATCCTTTCACCATGACTTTTGACTCCAAGAATTTAGGAATATAATCGTGAGACCGAGCCGGGTACAGAAAAACAACGAGTGGATGTGAGTAAGTTTACCTCCATTGAGCCAAAGAAGAAGAGGCTTTTTGTTTGGATTATGAGTGGCTTCAAAGAACCAATAGAATAGTGCTCTTCCATGTGTCTCATTCACCGTCACGTAACCGGCGTATTGCCGGAATTTCACCGGCGGTTGTCCCGGAAGCTCCTTCACTCGATCAGCTCGTTGCGCAGCCAAAACCCTAGACCGGAAACAACCACTGTCGCCGTCGTTGTTGCAGAGCTTTGCTGCTAATGACGAGCCAAGAAGAGAGGACACAAGAAATAGGACAAGAACAGAGAACACAGCATGATGAGAATTTCTCATACTTTTTCGTTTTATTAGAACAAAAAAAAGTTGAACTCTCAATTCATATAAAATCAAAATTACTTTTGGCTGTGGAAATTGTGAAGTGACTGTGTACGCTTATATATTGTGGTGTGTGAGAGAGAGAGAGAGAGAGAGAGAGAGAGAGAGAGAGAGAGAGAGAGAGAGAGAGAGAGAGAGAGAGAGAGAGAGTGGGTGGTAACCATATTCATAAGATAAGACAGATGAGAAAAATCAAAATCTTGAAAAGTAAGACAATTTTCTTTCTTTCTTTTCAATTAATTCAGTCTGTGTTTTATAAATAGAAAGGTTTGTTATAGATTGAGTTTCCTTTTTTTTACAGCATTTCTCTTTTTGTTTACAATAGGTAAACCATATTACATACGCAACTTGTGCTCTGTCTTTAATACCGTTTCCATTTTGGAATTTTATGATGATTATTTATGTGTTTTACTCTTTACCATTTTTACATAAGATACGGACACATGAAAAAAGAAAATTCAAATGTGAAAGAAGCAAATAATTTATTTGTTTATAATGATTAATTACAGTATCTACATTATATTAATAGAAAGGTTTCTAATAAATCGAGTTTCCCATTTTATTATGGGCAATTTTGTTTTTCTGTTTTGATTTCTCATGATATTGAACAGATTCAGAGGTTTTGTTTGGCCGTTTGGGAGGGTTTATGGGCAAATTCTCTCTTTATGGGCAAGTTCAGACGCAACTTGTGCGATGTCCGCAATATCGTTTCTGTAAGGACTTTACGAATGAGATAATATTAAAAAACGATAAGAGAAAATTAGAGATAATGAAGTGATTGGTCAATAGATTGGAATAGAAGGATCCAAATAAAAAGCAAGAGGAAAGCGAAGAAAGTGACGGTTCATAAGATTATTTGTAGAGAGATTTGACCAAACATTGTTACTTATTTCTCCCTATCTCATGTGTCTTCCTCCTTGATATTAGCAATGAGTCAATGACCGATCTACATGTAATATATCATAATATTATAATGGTGATATATGAAGTATTATATTTGTGATATATAAAAGAATGTTACGGATTTGATTGCGTAATAAAGATTCAGTTTTGTGAATATACATCATAGATACAATGATAAGCAAAAATTTCTTAAAAGAAATAGAGATAACTTTTCAAAAAATTTCTAACAGTTTTTTTTGGATGATACAATGCTATCAAATCAAGAATATGTTTTTTTTGGATGTTTCTCGTATTTAATTGAAATTTCATCAGATTTTTTTTTGTAACTACATTTTGTTTTGTATCGATTTTAAAACATTATAAAGAAAAAAGAAAAATTGAATATAATCAATACTATACATTTGATGACAACTTAAAATAGTTAGTCAAAATACAATCACAACCTATGACAGAAAATACTTATTTGATAGATGCGAATCACATCATATGAAGTAATTTGAAATTTGACCCTTTATAGAAAAATATTTGAAGTTTAAAAAAAAAGTGTCTAATAGAAAACTCACTTCAACCTGTTTAATTAAAGCAAAATGATAAAGAAAGAAAAAGAAAAACATAGCCTCATAAACTCGAACTTTAGACCCGGATGTAAAAAAAAAACTTTAGACCAATTCACAAATTGGCTCCTAACAATTTTGGAACTTTCGGCTCTCAAGAGAACTGGACAGGTTTAGCTCCATCTTCTCCGATCCTCCTCTTCGTTAACCGGAGTATACCAATCAGGTCGTCTCTTAGAGTTGCTCAGCCTGTAATTCAGCAGAAGCTCCTCATCACGCAACGCCCTAGTTGCCACCAAAACCAGTGTCTTTAGAACCGGAGCATCCAAACCGTTCTTACCTCCTGTCCTAAACCAAAAGCTTCCAAACCTCTTCATCTTTACTTCTCCAGAATCCCCAAAACATACATTCGGAATGTAAGGCCTCAAGTCTTTCTCCATCAAGGGGAAGTCATATGGACATATCATAACGTTTGGAGTCATTTCTTTCGCCGGGTGGTTAGCCAAGTGACCAAAAGCCAACGGATTTCTCCTCTCAAGAACCTCTTTTACTTTACCCGAACCTTCGAGTGGCTTGCTCAACGCTTTCCATAACCTGTCTGAACCGTTTTCTGCGGTTTTGGTGTCTGTTTTGACCGCAGGTTTGTAGGAACCAGTCCATGCTTCCCTAGATTCTCCCCCGAGACCCCAAGGCTGAGCATTTATCACAGTCCCATCATACCTCGTGATGAGATAAGAGTTCTGTGAGTCAACCTTCGGGTACCCAGGAATGTACCTGTAGAAAGCAGGGGAGTAAATAACTCCAGGGTAAAAAGCTAGGACGGTTCCAACATCTGCTTCGCCTTTGATGAAACAACCTTGACCAGCGTCTTTGTGAGGTATTACAGACGGTTTGATCTCGAGGGTATAGCCTATTTGATCCATTAATCTTTGTGAGACCTCAGCGAGTGTCAAAGGCTTTGTCTCGGGAACAACTGTGCTGAAGAAAAATCAGTGAGAATAATAATTAAGATGAAAGAAAGTGTTAACGAGTATAAAGTTCACAAATTGACTCATGTAAACTATAACACTTACGGGGCTTATCTGAAGTTGGGAAAGCATTATTCCCACCAATGGCGAAAGTAAGACCACTTCGACGACGAGGAGGGCTTGTCGATTGTGACACCGACTCTTGCTTGCGAACATCAGGAAGAAGGATTCCATCCATCAAAGAGCAGAAGTTTTCAACTTGGTAGTGAATGTTCTCTTGAACTTGCTTCTGCTGCTCAGATAAAGAGGCTTTACCAGCCATCTCAATGATCTCTTCTGCATCCGTCTCCTCAGCTTTTCGTCCCAACCGATTATAGCTAAACACAATTGGTCTTTATGAGCGCAGAAAGATGGACGTGTATACAAGAATGGAATACCTTACAAGGAATAGCTAGAGCTAAATAAACTTAAGGATTTTATTGAATCATTCGACTGTGATCAAAACTGTAGCGCAATGATTATAAGCAATCTAGTACACAAACAGATACAGAAACCAAACTTATTTTCTCTCCTATGATAAATGACCAACCTTGTATACATAAACAGTTTGTTAATGTCTGCTTCAAATTGCAGTTGCCTTGGGTTCTTAGCAAATGTGGTACTTTTGGCAAGAACTCCAACAGCCTGAAAAAAGCAAAGTAATGAAACAAATTGAACGAACGGTAACAGTAGCAACAAGTAAGATAATTCGAAATCTCAATTAGCACTGCCTAAACTCCTACTAAAACCCTGCAATCTCCCAAGTCCTGAAATGATCCCATGAATGCCTCAGGAAGAGTAAATTGATCAAACGAGCAAATTTATAAGACATTTAACAACGAGAAGAGAAAAACTTTTATGATTCCTCTACAACCTAATTTCAACTATTCTAATCTATTTCTTGCAATGCCACAGACTGAAAACAGCATGAGGACACTTCAAACAAATTGGTTCAGATCGAAAGACTAAAATCCGAACGAAAAAATCAAGCTTTCTTCTTACCCAGTATTATAAATCGAACCAGAGAGGGAAAAACTGTTCAGAAAATTCGACAGGATCAAACACAGAAGCAAGAGATTCATTAACCTGCTGAAACTTGTTGAAAAGAGCCGCCATGTTCTCCTTTTCTTTTTCAGAAACGATTCTCTAACCTCTTCGTTATGAGGGTCGTTAGAACAGGCTGAAAAACATCAGGAGTCGTAAAAGTTTGGGTCCAAAACCTCCATTGATGAAGATGGCAGCATCTGCATCTTACTACTTACTCGGCAGCACACCATGGCTGCATCACCAGTATGGGCCTATTTCTTATTAATGGGCCCAACACCTCCATGGCTTTTAGAGCCTTTCTATATCTTTCTGGCCCATTTTCTCGTCCACATTTTTTTTTCCTTTTTTGTTGTTGTGAAGTTTTTTTTAATCTTTCCAATGCAAACAATAGTAACTGGATTTATCATTCAATAGGTGTAGGAAGCAAAAACCAAAAACCACTTTCAAAATCTAAAAACATTCATGAATTAAAAAAAAAAAAAAATCTTTGATAGATTTTGAGCAGCATATTTTGAGCCAAAAAAAATTTGGGTTACAGACTTCCAGTAAGAGACTAGGTCAATCAGTCTGGTTTATAAATCTCTTTACTCGGTTCTAATATATTTCGAGATTTTTCTTTGTTGTTAACAAAATATATTTCGAGATTGACACAAATTAAACATAAACCTTCGAAAAAGTATAACAGCAATTTATTTGTGAGAAAAGCTACCAACTAGGCACTACTATAGACGTCGGGATTTTGATGACTACGTAAATCAATAGTCATACAATGTAAGTATATTTCAAATTACAAACTCTTAAAAGAAAATTCTAGTATATCTACGTCAAATTTCGAACCACCTTTTGATTATTTTACAAATCGATCTTCCAATTCTGACTGCATAATGATATAGTACCTCAAAATTTAGTCATCTATAACCCATTATCAAAAAAAAAAAAAATCAACGATAAAGTGGCCAAATTTTAAAAAAATAAAAATCAATTTCTATAGATCTGATACCCCCATTTTAATTTGATTTATTGGGAATATAAAATTCATTAACTTCGTCACTAAAAAGAAAAAAAAAAGAAAAGAAAGCAAAGTGGGCAGAAGCAAGGAGCTAAATATACTAATGGATTATTTAAGGGACTTAGGTTACCCATCGCCAACTACCTTCATCTGATCCTTTTCTAAACAATTTCAAAATTCTGGTCAAAAACACAACCAAAAACCCTATTTTTCTATTTAAACCCCCAAAAAGATTCGGCCTTTGAAATTCCCGAAAACAGAGCCAAAACCCCAAAAGAACACCTACTTAAAGTGTAAGAAAAGTAATACATGCACGAGAATCAAGAGCCGCAGGAATATAAAGACACGACATTTTTCTGCTCACCAAATCAAACCCATTTCCTCCTGAGAGCCCAAGTTTTTGTCACCCACAAGAAATTCATGCAATATTCTTCACCCACTAGCTAACTAACGGCCTCCATTGTTATTAATCTCTCTCGATTCCTCTCTCCATTCTTCATTTCTGAGACTTACATTCTCTTCTCGTTGTCACAATGAGTACTAATTCTTCTTACTATCTCACTTTCAATGACGTTTTCGTCTCTTCTTCTTCTTCCCGTGAGCCTCTGGTTTCACGGAGGCTGTTTCTCTTGAGAAATGTTCAAGTTCTTGAGCTCTTTATCGCCCTTTTCGCCTTTGTCGCCATACATGCCTTGCGTCAGAAGAAACGCCATGGTCTCCCAGTGTGGCCGTTTCTTGGGATGCTTCCTTCTCTAGCTTTTGGCCTCAGAGGAAACATATACGAGTGGCTATCCGAAGTTCTCTGTCTTCAGAACGGGACTTTCCGCTTTAGAGGACCCTGGTTTAGCAGCCTCAACAGCACTATTACTTGCGATCCAAGAAACGTTGAGCATCTCCTCAAGAACCGTTTCTCTGTCTTCCCTAAAGGTTCTTACTTCCGGGACAACCTCCGAGACCTCCTAGGAGACGGAATCTTCAACGCAGATGACGACACTTGGCAGAGGCAAAGGAAAACCGCGAGCATCGAGTTTCATTCAGCTAAATTCAGACAGTTAACCACTAATTCGTTGTATGAGCTAGTGCACAAGAGGCTCTTACCGGTTCTTGAAACTTCAGTCAAGAGCTCTTCTCCTATCGATCTACAAGACGTGTTGTTGAGAATGACGTTCGATAACGTATGTATGATTGCTTTCGGCGTCGATCCAGGCTGCCTCGGTCCTGATCAACCTGTAATACCCTTTGCGAAAGCCTTTGAGGATGCGACAGAAGCCGCGGTTTTGAGGTTCGTCACTCCTACTTGCGTGTGGAAGCTCATGAGGTATCTTAATGTAGGAACAGAGAAGATGCTAAAGGAGTCAATAAAAGGTGTTGATGATTTCGCTGAAGAAGTTATCAGGACGAGGAAGAAAGAACTGTCTCTTGAGGGTGAATCAACAAAGAGATCAGATCTCTTAACGGTGTTTATGGGTTTGAGAGATGAGAAGGGAGAGAGTTTCTCAGACAAGTTTCTTCGTGATATCTGTGTAAACTTCATACTTGCTGGGAGGGATACTTCTTCGGTGGCTCTGAGCTGGTTCTTCTGGTTGCTAGAGAAGAATCCGGAGGTTGAACAGAAGATCATGGTGGAGATGTGTAAGATTCTGAGGCAGAGAGATGACCATGGATATTCAGAGAATATAGATTATGAGCCTGTCTTTGGACCAGAAGAGATCAAGAAGATGGACTATCTACAAGCTGCTTTGTCTGAAGCTCTCAGATTGTATCCTTCAGTTCCTGTGGATCATAAAGAGGTAAATCTTAACTAAATCTGATCTGTTTTCTTCTAAATTTCAATTAGTTACTTTCCAAGAAAGCCAATTTGACTAAATAAAAGTTAGATTGCTTGTTATAGTTCCTGTTCAGACTGTCCAAGATAGAGGATAAACCCTTAATAATATTGGATCGTATAAACTACTAAACCATTAGATGGCAAAAAAAAAAAGAGAATGACTTCAAATTCCAATTTCTGTTTGATTTCTTATCGGTTACCTAATCAATAACCAGATAAATTAAAGTAGTATGAAAATTCTTGGGAAGACACCTAATTAATACACTGGTATCTTTGTTTTTTTTGGTCAGAAATATACATGTGTCTTCAAAATATAATTCCTTCGAGGAAGAAATAAATAACTATCTGTTTGACTTCTTGGTAACTCACAAGAATGTTATGTTTTGCTGTTTCCCCATGATACCTAACGACCAACTCATTCATATTAAATTTTCTGTTAACCCAATCACCTCGCGCGTGAGGTTACTGTAGATTTTCTGAAGCTAATTATTATTATAATTATAATTCAGGTCCAAGAAGACGATGTATTTCCAGATGGAACAATACTGAAGAAAGGAGAAAAAGTTATATACGCGATTTACGCAATGGGTCGTATGGAAGCTATTTGGGGAAAAGACTGTCGTGAGTTTAGGCCAGAGAGGTGGCTGAGAGACGGACGGTTCATGAGTGAGTCGGCCTATAAATTCACGGCCTTTAACGGTGGTCCACGCCTTTGTCTAGGCAAAGATTTTGCTTATTATCAGATGAAATCTGTGGCGGCTGCAATAGTTTACCGGTACAAGGTGAACGTGGTGGAGGGTCACAAAGTGGAACCAAAGCTGGCTCTTACAATGTACATGAAACATGGCTTGATGGTGAATTTAATCAAAAGGAGTGTCTCCGAGATAGAACAATACTATGCCAAGTCTATTGATGTGGGCAATTTTATTACTGTTTAGTGTTTGAGATTTGTTAATTAGTTAAGATGGTGATCATAATTAAGAATATTGTTTACTTATTTTTGGGTCATTTGAATTTTTAATAATGTATTTTTTTTTTCATTATCTTGGTTAGTCGATGATGTGTATAGTCTATATGGGTTTATTAGTTTGTGACTTTGTGGAAATGAGGAGGAGGTTGATTGGTTATATCAAATACGTAGACCTTATATGTATAACTTTAAGGGTGATTGTTCGGAGTATGGTTGGTTGGGCTTGTAATAATAACTATATTACTTGGGATTTTAATTTTGTTTCCTATGCGTGAATAATATTTTTATATGATGACATTTTGATGAATGAATACATTTGGGAAACTTAAAGAAACTAACACTTCTTGGTGAAAATTATCCATACTTTATCCTGAAAATCAAAAATGATAGATGAATATTGTTCTGCATATAGGTCGACGTAGACACATATTTTATTCATATTGGAGGACGTTCATATCAAGTCGAATATGTATCAAATGACTAAAAAAAAAAAAAACATCACGTCACAATAACTTTTTCATTTAATTATCTCTACCATTTTCACGAGAACGAAAGAGACATGAACAGTTAACAAGGTGCTATTTCACGAAATAAAATCAACAAATGCTAGGGATCTAAGAAAACTTTAAAACGTGTTATAGAATGCAAAAACATATAAAATAATGTTAATTGTTAAGTAAACTCAAACTATTATTACGATACCATGTGTATAAATCTACTATATGTAAAACAGAATGCCTCTTTCCAGAGCCGGCAATGTGCAATATGTGAGAAGAGAATACATGTGGCAATTATGTGGCAATTTTTCATTTTACAGAACATATCCCATTTTGAAGGTCCATGTTGATAATTTTGCTTACTGCAGAGCATTAGTTATGAAGAAAGCAAGCTTCATGTTGTTTAGTACTATTTCATTAAACGTTACTTTATTCTTAAATTTTTGTTGTTGTTGTTAAGTATTCACTGAATTTGTTAATCTCTGTGACTCACAGTTCTCGGGTTAGCTAAACGTACCGGTTAAGGTGTTGTGTCACGGTTAGGCCAGAAACATATGCAAGAAAAAGAGCAGGAGTGTTTTGAAAAGTTGTTTAACATTGTGAGTCAGCTTTTGACCTTAAATTTTGAACCCAACTGTCTTAAAAGCATGAAAAATGTCCGAAGGAATATGTAAAAGGACTAGTATCATCATTACTTATATAAACAGAGAGAGAAAAAAAAGTTTTTATTCTTTTATTCCTTCTGCTTTCCCTCGGCATCATTTTTTTTTTTTTGCTTTTCTCAATATTTATCTCGTTATTATTTACGCAACTTTATTCTTCAAGTGTCTTTTTTTATTCACGTTACATACACACCACATTACACAATTAACAAGCCGTCTTTCTTAATTTCTCTGCGACTTATGAGAGAGTTTGATTACGAGAAGCTTGTTGTAGCCACCGATGGATTCTCTCCTTCGCGGCTCATCGGCAAAGGAAGCCACGGTTTTGTTTACAAAGGCCTTCTTCAAGACCAAGACGACAACAAACGACACATAGTCGTAGCCATAAAGACACCATCTTCGTCTCCCTCACCATCATCCTCACCTCTTTTCAAGAAATCAGAACAAACGAAGAAACTAGAAAACGAGATCAGTGTTATGTCGTCGCTGCCTCGTAGCCCACACGTCCTGAGCTTTCTTGGCCATGCCGAGAAAAGGCTCATGGTCGTTGATTTCATGCCAAACGGATCACTGCACCAGTTATTACACGTGTCCACATCTCATCCTCCACCTCCCACGTGGCTCAATCGCATCGAGATCGCTCTCAAGATCGCTCGTGCCGTTCACTTCCTCCATGAACAGAGCATCCTCCACCGTGACATCAAATCCGAAAACATTCTATTCGATTCGAATTGGGAACCGAAGCTTGCGGATTTCGGACTCGCCGTGGACTTAACCGGTAAGGTCAAACCGGCGCCGGCAGGAACCATCGGTTATCTAGATCCGAGTTACACGTCTCCGGATGAACTGAGCACGAAGACGGATATTTATAGCTACGGCGTCGTTTTGTTGGAGATTTTCAGCTGTAGAAAAGCCATCGACGTGTCTCGCTCGCCGGCGTCGATAGTAGACTGGGCGATTCCGCTGATCGAAGAGGGGAAGATCGGAGAGATCTGCTGCGGCGGAGGATCGGGCGTTTTCATGGGAACGAATCTTCGATTGCTGCGGATGGCGGCGCGGTGCGTCTCCTCCGATGTGGAATCGCGACCGTCTTCCGGGGAAATCACGGCGGAGATGGTGACGTGTTTGGCGGAGCCTCTCAGGAGTTTCCCGTTGTGGATAAGCTTCTTTCGCGGGGTTGTTAAGCTGAAACGGCGGAAAAAACGGTTGAGAGAGACGCTGACGTGGCCGGGTCAAACCTGTCGCGTTAGGTGAGCTGTAAAAGACAAGCCGGGTCAAACATCGAATCGGGTCTAGGCCCAAAGGGGTGATTACAAAAACAAACCATCCAAAGCACAAGAACATATTGAATAGCCTCTGGGCCTTTTGTTTTTAACTAGCAATAGCATTCGAACCCCGACAAATTGTGGAAATTAAGATGATATATTCTGTAAATTTGGTTGAATCAGTACTAAATTGTCTTAGTTATCAAAGAAAATTCAGACAGACAGCAAGTGAAGATTTGGCGATGTAGAAACTAGAAACGTGGACACGACCATAACTATTAAGAAAGACTTTGGCTGGCCACCAGCAAAATCTTCTATCGACTTTGTTTACTCTGAATTATATTTTAATATTTCTATTTTCTTGTTGAATCTCCCTCAGGTCGTACTACGTCTTATGATACTAGCCATAGTTCTAGAAATATTGTGATGGACCAAGAAAATGTTCACCAAATCGCTTTTATCCTATATATATATATATCAAGATTGGATTTATAGATCCAGATTTTTGAAGTTTCTAAAATACACATGCTGTTTATAAAACCATGTTCTATAGAAAGATATATGAACATGTAATTAAGACAGGATCAGATTTATATATTAAGCATATCAATTTTGTTTGGCATTTTGCCGGTAAACGTGGATATCTGTAAAGGTATTAGGTCGGACATATTCTAAAACGTCAAATTTATGATTTATTTTCAATTGTTTTTTTTTTTAATATATGATCGACCATCATAAACTGTAACCAAAAACAAAATGATCGACCTCAAGAAAAAAAAATAGTTAAGTTAAATGATATAGTTATCAGTGATCTTTTGTAATAACCTATATACTCCTGTTTTGATAAGTTAGGATTATAAGTTAGGACATTGTATTTTTTTTTTTTTTAAGGCATGACCTTAATACTTCGAATACTTGGAGACTTTAGATAAATAAGTATATATATTCATCGCATTTCCGAAAGCGTGCGAACACTAAAACTAATTTCTAATTAATTCAAAAATGGGATAACTTACAACCGTTCAGAATCATTGATTATATAAATTCAAAGACTCTGAAACATTATTACAATATTTCTCGATCCTTGGATTCCATTCAAGTTCAACTTCAATGGGCAAACCCGAGAGGAAAGCGAGAGAGAGAGTCTGCTCTTCGTCTTCTTATTTTCTTCGTTGTTTTGGGATCTGCCGGAAAATACACGTAGACAAACCGATGGTAGAAATTGGCCAAGAGAAGAAGAAGAAGAAGACGAGAAGTCGTTGGTTCTCGCGAGCGACAAAATTTCGTTTTAAGAACGGCGAGATCACAACGACAACGATCTACGAGACGCAGAAACAGAACCTGACTATTGAAGATGATAAGCAAAATCTGTTTCAGGTGATACGTCAAGTTACTGATCGGAAGAATAACGTTGCCGTTGGACAGGAAACTAAAGAGGTACTTATTTCTTTATTTTTCCTTAATGTAACTAAATGTCTTTTAGAAAACAAACATAGAGAATTTTTCTTATTTACTTGCTTATTCCTATCATATTTTTCACTTCATTTCGAAAAAAATATATAACTAATTATTAGAGAATAATTCTGTTATTTTTTTTTTTTTTTTCATTTTCCAGAAAGACACTAACGAAGTAAGAGACATAAACCCGGATCCACTGAGTTTCTCAGGATACTACACATGTCACGATGTACGGGCGTGGACTACAGTTCATGGCGGGAAACTCGACCCGGTTAAAACCGTCGGGTTCGGGTCAAAGCCGAAGGAGTCGAAGGAAAAGAAGTCGTCACTGGTCAGGAAAGTGTCGCGGGTTGACCCGGTAATCGGGATAATAATCATAATGCTAACGCTAATGATAATGTTGATGTGGGGACGTTTGTGCGCGATTCTTTGTACATCCACTTGGTGTTACTTTCTTCCTCGTCTCAAAGAAGCTGCGATTGCGGCCAAACGCAAACGCAGTGGTGGCGGCAAAGCGAATGGTGTATCGTTTCCGGGTGATTTGGATTTGAACTCCGAGGCCTATAAGAAAAAAGTCGTTTTGGAAGGATTTCTTGTTCGGCAACACCGCGTTTCACTGTGACCACGTTTTAATATATTTTTCTACTTGTTTTGTTTATTTATTGTTTTCCTCTATTATAGACGTAATTTCTTGTTCATCCGTTGATTTTGTTTGGTAGTATCTTCTAAATTTTTCTTTTTGTTTTGACATGGCGAATGTGTATGCACATTAAAAAAATGTATATACCATCACGATTGATACAAATCACACATTCATGCGTGCACACACTTTCCAAAATCCATTGTCAATATACAGTATATATATTGTATTTTTAAATACTTTCAAATCCAACAGTCTGGACTTCCATAATATTTGACACAGCGTGACAAAATTTGCATAACTGTCCCCACGCATTCTTCTGCTTAATCAATGTCTTAACCACGTTTCCAGTTTTTTAATTCAGGATTGCTACAGATATAAAGGGACTGTCAATGATGAGTTTGGGTAGAATTAGGGTTGATCAGATTTGGGGGTGAAACAAGCATATATTTTGGCGCTAAGTGATGCTAAAAAGGTAAAAATGGCCTTTGGAAACCACGGAAAAAAGCAACACATTTTTGAGCAAAAACTTTGAATTAACTTTATTAATCGAGTAAAAATAACATGTTACAAGGCCTAATCGTTTGGTTACAAGATTAGTCTGATGAATTTTAAACTCTGTTAATTGAAAGCCCTATTGATTAGTTTTGTAAAACAACATTTCTGGCATAATATACCAACATTCACCGACACCATATTTGGCCTTATTTTACTTTCCCTCTGTTAAAAGAGTCGGAACAAGGTAGTCCTAATTAATGTTTATCAATGACGAAAAAACTGACCTCCGAACTTGAGAAACTCGACTGTCAAGCAGAGATCTCAATCTTCTAAAGCCTAGTCTGTTCCCGAAGACCAGCAACTCTCAGCTCCCGAACCAATCTCACAACTTCAACACCTGAAAAACCAACTCGCAATAAACCAGGGTTTTGTTGTAGCTATTTCAAAGTAGACGATCCACCTATCTTACAGAATCACATTGTCTATGTTTACAGGGAACATACCGTTATATGTGCTCTTAATGTTCTTTGTAGTCCACTGTACACTACAAAGAAGACAAGAGTGTAAGAACAAGAGAAGTTTCTTACATCAAGCTTTTGCATAATCCGACCATGAGTATCATCCACACTTATTTCCCACCACCATGATTCCCATCGCTCGAGGTGGTTCAACTTTGTATCAAAAGCCTGTTGCACGACACAAGTCACTCAACACCTTTAAGAAGAGATGTTCTCGCAACTGAAGTCAGCACAAACACAAGTATATAGAAATCTATCCCCCAAAATTTAATGAGACAACACAAACAACAGGCGACTTACTGCATATACCAAGAAGCTAACCGTAGATGGGGTAGTTTGACCAGACAAAAAACAGTGAACTCGACCATCTGGTGCTGCAACTATGTAATTTCTCTGGTGAATGCTCTTAGAGATGAGAATTTGCATATACTGCAAGTTGCTAGTACTTAATACCCTCAAAATAGTCGACTCTATCAAGAACCAGAGATTAAACATGTAATACTGAATCCCTCTCAATCACTGATACTTCTTTGTCCACATCAATTTGTTATGTTCTAAAGCATAATTCTTGCTGTTCATCGTGAAACATGTGATGAGATTATGTCCCTGATTCCCATCTACGACTTAATTTAAGTATGTTACCCAACATGAATGTACTTCACAGAACAAGCAAGCAGTGGTTTGACAAATTAATATAGGAATGGTCGAGAGGGAGCTTATACATTGAGCAAAATAAGCACTGAATTACAATCTTCAGACCCTAACTGGAGCAAATTAAGTGCTTCGACTTGTCCAATAAAAGCAATACAAACAAACACATAAGGAGTGCAAAAGAATAATTGAAATCAAGTAAATAAAACTATAAAAAGTAACTACTATATATACTATTAATGAATAAATAATTAATAATTATCTATGGACTTGTTTATATAAAAAAAGATGTGAGTAAAATTTATAAAAATAAAAACAAAAAACAAAAAAACGGGGACTGGAATGGATTGCTAAAGAAGAGGCTTGTTTATCTTAACCATATCTAGTGGTTAGGACAAGGTGCGGTAAAAAACCTATGGAAAATAGGGATTGAAACCCAGAGACATTAGTCAAAGAACAAGTAAGTCGCATCAACGCCACAAACCCATATTTAAAAGAAGGGCTACACCACTTTGAAGAGATATATATGAGAAAGGCTTTCTCAAAACCAAAGATTGTAAGCTATTGAGCAAATCCTAAAAATAGCACACATATTCACATGTGCAACCCCGATGGCCAGTACCACATAAACGGGTAAGTTCATGACAATTAAACACGACAGGCGTGAGAGGCAGCTGCAAACACATGCTTAGTAAAACATGTTAAGAAGGCTGTTGTTTTGAACACACTGACATAGGAGTAGCAGCCTGTCCCAAGCCTAGCAAGGAACACCATAAGCTCACAGCCAAGTAACTCAAATCCTTTCCCAAGTTGCCAACATAATTTGAAACTAGGTAAAGGCCAAACTTTCTTTCAAACCTCTAACATCTCGAATATGTAATTGCAAAAAAAATGAAAAATAAATGGCTCTTTTGAGAAATCAAACGGTAAAAACACTTCTTCAAGTGCTCACCATAATTAAGAACCAAAACCTCTTTATGTTACTAAAACACATATGCCTTGAGTGGAGAACATATATTTTCAGACAAGCAATAAGGAGCAGTACCTCACAAGTCTTCGATATACTTCTTCAGATCAGCAGTGCACAAGATAGCAATATGGAGATACTTGTGAAATGGACTGGCTGGACTCGCAATACTTCTTGTTCCTGCTAAATATACGAGGCAGCGGGAAATGGCTTATCTCCAGAAGAGAAAGACATGAGAACACAAATTTACAAGAAAGAATAAAGAAATGTTGAAGGGAATTCCTCTGTGGTGAAGAAACTTAAGAAGGCTAATGTATGGGAGGTCTCCAATAGAAAATGTAATAGGAACTACCACATACCTGGACCTAAAGGGACGTTACTCATTCAAACAAAAAGATACAGACTAAGACATAGGTATCTAATTTGGGAACCAACAAGGAGCAAACACAGGCTTGCACTGAATATTCTTGCCACCAAGTTCTGCTTCACTAGTCAAATATACTCTTTAACTGCGTATTCTTTAATGTGATTTCTCAGAGATCAGCAAAGATTATTTATGAAAGACTAACTACAGAGCTTAGAGAATGAAACAAAAAAACTCTATGAAGTTCAAAATTCATTTAACCAGGAAAAGCTTTGTGCACATTGTGATTGGCATAATTACAGGAATTGAGGAACGTAAGTACTAACCAATTAAAAAACAAAAACCTGTACTATGAAGAATATGTTCCCCAGATACATTTGTCAGGAAAAAATACAATATACAGAATCCTGGCAAAAGTCTGCAGTAGTTTTGATGCCTCTGGAAGTGGATATATCCGAAAAATTCCTCCATGAAAGAGAAAGTATGTATAACTGTAACTGTTTGATGACAACACTGACTTAAGTTTAGAATTTAAAAACTCAAACCTAGAGGATTAACCTTGTTAATCTCGCAGCTTCTTTTCCATTGATACTAACAGGAGCAGGCAACCGAAATTCTACCTTTCCTTCAAGCTGGCCTCCAACAATTAGCGGTAGGTATGTCTGGCCGAGATGGTAGCTTCTGGGAAGCAGCATGACCTTAAATGCGTAATTTAAAATGGTAAGGCAAGAACAAAGTTTTTTGACTAAGTCTTTGTGAGTCTACAATCAGATGTATTAGCTGAGATAGTCTCACCTGGAATTGCAGACACAGGTGGCAAATTACTAGCAGCAGAAGGCTGATAGCTCATTGTCACTGAAGGTGGACGTTCTAGAGGTGGCCGATAGAAACCTGGTTAATATCAAATAAGACCATCAATCACAAGGATAGCCATGACACAAACATAAAAGCTGGACAATCATAATCAACAAATGTATTACAATGCTCACAAGCAATCATGTAAATTAATAAACCTCAACAGTTAAAAGTCTATAAGGATTCAAGCATCTACATACTGTCTGTCACTCTGGGAAGGCCTGGATGTGGATTTCTTCCATGCATCCAAGCACCATTCTGGTTTTCTGCACTATGTCCACTTGAAGGCATCCGCCATGGCTCCTCATTTCTATATCGTCGTCCATCATCGCGTTGAGGTGGGAAAGAGTAAGGATGAGTGTAGGAATGCTGGGATTGTGATTGAACATGGTTTGAATACGGAAAATGACTGGACGGTGCTGAAGGCAGATTCCTAACCATAGGTCTTTGGGACAGAGGGGTGTTCGGCTGAAACCGTTGGTTCTGCAAAGAAGCTTCAGAATTAAAAAGTACATCGCTGTTCCCAAATTCTAGTTGTCTGGAGGAAGTAAATGCTGAAGGCTCTCTGGAGCTGCACACTCCAGCTGGAGAAAAATTAGATGACTGCTGCATGAAAAACTCAGTTTTTGCAACGCCCTCAACATGACTTCCACGTGAAGAACTTCCAGGCCCTTGGACAATTTGATCACCCTGCACATGATGCCCATGCATTTAAACATAACTGATAAAAAAGGCAAATGTACATGAGGAGCTTGAGTAACATCAAACAGAGTAAATCAAAGAACTTTACAGTGAAAATGCTACAGCGGTCTTGCTGCATGGATGCTGGGTATGTTTGATGCGATAATGGATATGCTGGAAGAGGAAATCCTAGTTGACGTGGTAACTGATGATGGCTGGCTATGGACGGTTGACTTGTTAATGATGGTGGTAAAGCTATAGATTGTGCAGGCGGTGGAGGTGGAGGTGGCGGCGAAGGTGGAGGTGAAAGGGGCGGTGGTGGTGGAGGCTGAGACGGAGGTGGAGGAAGAGGTGGAAATTGCGCCGTGGGAGGTGGTGGTGGCAGCAATGGAGGTGGAGATGAAGGCGGAGGGGGTGGGGATGGAGGTGGGGGAGAAGGAGGTAGAGGAGGAGGGGATGGAGGTGATTCACGAGGTAGCGGAGGAGAACCCTCTGGAAGAGGAGGCACCTCGATTGTCTTTTCTGTGATCAGTTCCCTAACATCCAGTGACTGCTCCTTTGTCTCATTCTCGCAGAAAGAGGAAGACGCTAAATCTTTCCGCTGACCTGATACATCTTCCATTTCAAGTTCATGATCTACATCCTCCAAAACTCGGCGTCTATCACTCGAGGTATCACGTACTTCCAAGTCATCTAAAGCATTGAAAGATTCCCCAGCAAATGTAATTTTTTCCTTTTGTGATGCTGGAAGATCGTCATCTTCTTCATCATCTTCGAAAGTATGAGAAGAAAAAAACCCAGACAGCTGAATAGTTGCATTGCTGCAGAAAATTGGCAAATACGTTCATAAACACTCGACAGAATGACAATGAACTCATTTCTATCAGGTTTTCACTGATATAAATTTCCTGACTTTGCAAGTTCTTTTGCCATCAGCGATATTTATAAAGCCCAGCGATATATATATAAATCCCAGATAGTAAACTACAAGTCTACAAAGCAAGACAAGCGTTTAGCATACCTGCCATACTCATCAACAAGCATCCCTTCCATTTCCCTAAGAGGATCATCTACAGCACGCTCCGATCTAGAAGGACGTCGCAGGGAGAACTCAATGGTTGCATCATCACCAGAAGCTCCAATATCATCAATGTAACGACGAAGAAGAGATTCAGGGAATATTTTTCTATCAAGCCACAACTTCAGAACCTAAACAAAGCGACGAGGTCACTGACTCCAGCCAACAAAAAGGCAAGGATAACCTGGACACGAGCAAATAATAAAAGTACCTTCAGACATTTACGACGGTTATCACGAGCATCGGTCCCTGGAGGAGCAGCAGCACCTAAAAGACGTGGCAAAGCCGCTTGCACTGTGGGAACGTACGAAGCACCAGCAATTCCTACAAACAGAAATAATTTTAATATTTTTCGGTAAAGATAGTTTCTGAAAATAAAATATATTAGGTGTTCTCTTTGAAAGTAGTCAATAATAATAAAATACTATTAACATTTCAAGGAATTGAAAAATCCAAATACTATTACCATTTCAAGGAATTGATATAATTGAGAACAGGTATGGCATCCATTCAAGTAGAAAGTTCACCTTTTTGGTTGTGTGAACACTGGGTGATCGAGTCAACGAGAAAGAACAAGTCCACTTTACGATGGAAGTGAGGTTCACTTTCCAGTTTCCGTATGAGAAGTTCCACCACCTAAATATAAACACAAACAAATTACCCAATTAAAACAACTATTGCCTGTATAAATATTACATGTCAAATGCGGTAAAAAATTTAGTCAAAGCAGCTAACGTAGCAAGCTAACATCAATAAGTTAAGCCGGGAAAAGTGCAACTCTATATTGATTTTATATGTGCAGCGTCACACTAAGTTTGTTGATGGCCTTAAGACAAAACTTAATGAAAACCAACCATCTTACCTCACTAGCGATCCCATACTTGGCACAGTCAATTGCTAGCCGTGTTGCACGTCCGATACTTTCCTTAGTTCTTGATAAGGTCTCTATCATGCCCTCAAAAGCATCCCGAGAAACAGCAGCCTCCGTGCCACCACTAAGTGAACTTCCAACTGACTTATGCCCTGAACTAAGTCTTCTCTCTTCATTATCATCAGTCTCATTTCGATTTCTTGATGAGGACTGATGCCCATGATTTGACGGAGAAGAATCTTGTTGATGTCCTTGAACAACTAAAGGCATTGGGATGGCAGCTGAGGCTGAAGCATTCTGAACCATAAATGGGCTATGGCTCCTCATCTGTGTATCACTGACGCTTAAGAAACTAGGGTTCAAACTCCCAAAAACTGAATTTTGTGAATGTGCTAGTTTTCTTTTGGCCTGTGCAGCTGCAATTAGTTCCTTCATAGATGCAGCCGAATCTGGGGTCCTCGAACTGATATATGGAGCACTCCAGTTTTCTCGAGTAATATCAAGCCTGGAAAAGGAAAAAATTTATAAGCAACAGACGACATAAACAAAAGAAATATGACAGATAGAATGTGACATACATGCCAGCAGACAAGTCCTCAGAAGTGTCTCTTGAAACACCAGCATCATTCAAACGTAGCGCAGCTTTTGGAACCACTATTGGCCTATCTGCAATTGAAGCTGGTTTGTGTCTCTGATTTTCTGGCTGAAACTGAGAAGAGCTTACTTTATCAGATTCCGTAGCTGCCTCCTTACAAGAATCACTCTTAGGCTTCTTTGCCATCACAACACCAGAAACTTTGACATCTGATTTTGTCGCTTTCTGCTGTCCTGCAACATACTTGTTCGTCGAAACCAGCTGAGGAGACATCTTAGGAGATCGCAAGATCTGCTTGATATCTTTTGGCGGCAATTCACTGATGGGTTTTACCATGTGTAAGCGGTTAGTAGAATTCTCCACATTATCTGATAATACGCGTGAAGCATCCTCACGATGTTTACGCAGAGGTCCTTTCCTTAGTCCAGTACTCTCTGTACATCCAGCAGATATCTTAACACTTTTCGGACCATCAGTCAAAACTGATGTTGCTTTGGGAACAGCGGCTTGTCTTCCGTGTAAAGGGGTTTTTGGATCATCATCATCATCTTCGTCATAAATACAAACAGCCCTCCGTTTTTTCAGCGACTGTGCACCTGGGACCTTAGCATTATTAACAGAAGAGGAAATGTCTTTCTGTTCCAGATTACCTTTCCCGGATTTATCACTAACAGAAGAGGAATGGTCTTTCTGTTCCAGTTGACCTTTCTCGGATTTATCATGATACCCAGGAGGAGAGGTAGCATGCTCCACTGTTTGTCTGCGGCGCTTTGTATATGCAACTACTTCTTTATCATATTGTAAATCTCCTCCATGAGCACTTAATCCTAAAACAATTGCACGCTTCATATCTGATACAGTCCCAGCAGAATCAGATTTATTATCAATTTCATACTTTTCTTTGTCATTCGTACCTTCACATCGCGGCTTTTTAGCAGCACGTGAGCTTTCATCTACTCTTGGTGCAGGGTGTTCACTCTCAAGCCTCCTTTTCTTGCCGGAAACCCCACCCTTGAAGCCAGGTGAATTTTCATGCTTACCTCCAGACACTTTGGAGCTAGATTTCTCTGTCAACAGACCTTTTGACTTTTTGGAATCAGATTTACCACTAGCAACACGACCATCTGGCACATGTGAGCTAGTGCTTTTGTCCCTATGAACTGGATCTTCACCTTTCCTGTCCGTGCTACCTGCTAGCTTCTTTATCCTCTTACCGTTGGCGGCCAGATTCTTTTGGCCATTACCAAAATGTTCAATGCAACCATCACCGTCAGTCCCTTTAGCAAAATCCTTTTCCTTTATTTTGGGGTCACATGAACCACTCTCCAGTGACTCGCTACCCGAGGATGTGATCTTTGATCCCAGAAATGAAGATGAATCTCGCGTCCCTATCTCAGCCTTTGTCTCTTCACCACTACTCTTATCTAATTTGGGGAAGCATGGATCCGTCCTAGAATCAAAGTTACCAGTTCCATCAGACTCAGTAAATATATGATCGGTTCCATCTACTATCTCAGCCTTCGTCAAATCAGGCTCAGCAGCATCCATGGGATCTTCACTCCCCAAACCATTTGACTTGTGATTTTTCAACTCTTCGAATGCGGTGCAGATTTCCGTCACAGCTTGAGCAAAGAACTTGACTGTTTTACCCTGACATCTTGCTAATAGTTTGCTCTTTGCCTCACTAGTGAAGGCTTGGATATCAGGCGGTGCAACAAAAGCTCTGCAGTAGAGGATACAAGGGACAATGATCACTATGCAAGGGACAAGCCAACTCCAAAGATACAGTAAGCCAAAAAAGATCAACCAAACTATGATGGTAACATGGCGAGAAAAGGTGAAATTTCAATTAGGTAAGAGAACACCTGATCACCGAGATCTACTGCCTAATTCTAGCAACATTATCTACTGAACACAGTTAATATATCTTTCTAGATGAGAAGGTACCAGAATTTTGAAATAACATGGATCAACTAACCAAAAATCTGTACATATATATAAGGGACTTGCTTACATTTCCTGTGTTCCAAAGAACTGAACAAAGTACTTCTTTGGGTCAGGCGCACGATCCCAGTCTTCAGGCCGGCTGACCTGAAACTCAAAATCAAATTCCTTCACCAACGAGACCAGCTAAAGAAAAACGAATTCAAAAGATCCTCACGCTCTGTAGTTACCGAGATGAAACCTTTCTTAACATATAAGTTTTTTCATAATTCAACTAACGGAGTAACAATTTAACTGACAGAAGAACACTAGAGTTCATCAACGTACGTATTCCGAACATTGGCTACGCAGCAAAATAAAGAGAAACCCAAATAATTTTTACAAAGTTAAATGTGTACCATCATCAGATGCCAGAGGGAATGAATTAGAGAAGAAAAAAAAATCCAGTTCAGAAATCAGAAACGCGGAGAGAAGGAAGAGAAAAGGGTACCTTGGCAGGCCAAGCAGGGAAGCCTTTGACTTTGGCAAGAACCAGATCACCGAGAATCAACTGCCCCTTGGCCTTGGCCTTGCTCGCTCCTCTTTTACGCCCAGGAGCCATAGGCGAGACCGCTATAAACCCTAATTTTGAGCGCAAAAACAGCAGCACCGAGCAGAATTGCGGATTTCAATCCAACGCCGAGAACCAAGAAGAGACTCAAATTCCAATCCGGAGATTGATGATCAATTCCACCGGAGGAAGAAAGCTTCGCTGATTGACAGCGGAGACAGCAAGAGATCACGGACAGCGACGGAGCGGGAGAGAGAGAAAAAGAGGGATTGATTCAGAGATTGAGATAGATTGAGGCGGTCGCGAGAGACGATGATGGTGGTTACTGGTTAGGGCTAAAAGATGAACGAAAAACTTTGCGAGGAATTTTGTCTGAGAACTTGGGTTACTGTTGTCGGCGTTTTCTTCCCCTTCTCGTTTTTCTTTTTTTTTTTACAGATGGAGAGATCCAATCGAATCCAATTTCTTCTTATTTTCCAAATTGTATAGTTTAATCTCACTACTAATTCCTAAACAAATATTTAACACATTGGTCATACAAATCAATATTTCCTTCTTTTTTTGTTCTATTTATTGTAAAATAGTACTTCCTTTCCTTCACGCTTCCATAGGAACACCAAAACCATATATATATATATATATATAATACAGAAAATAAACTATAACACAAATATGATTGAATTTTTAAAACTTTTTTATGAGGGTTATACTGTCCAAGAAACAAAAGAAGCAAACACTGGTCATCAAATGCTCAGCTCATCAAGACAAGACTCCTTAAAGATGACATGAGTTTTCTTAAGAGCCTCTCCCTAATTTCTCAGAGCACAATCAAAGTCCAATGGCTACCATAAGAATCTGATGGTGTTCTAAACACAAAATAACCAAAAATTAATGCAGCCAAGAATTTTGATCAAAACCCTAAAAACCAGCAGACCACAGCAGACACATGATTTTATCTCACCATTCTAGACTTTCTAGTTAAATCAAAAGAGTGTATCGGATCTGACTGGACAATGAATTTTGAGACCCAGGGCCGCTCTTTATCCAATTATTCAATTAACTAAAATCAGATTTGAGACTGTGTAAACATGCAAGGTAAAGAGTTCTGAAATATAGTCATGATCCATATATGAAAGAATAAAAAACAGTTTTAAGAGATTGTGCCCTGCAGAGCATAATCTTATCCATAGAAAAAAGTAATCTAATTGAAGCAAAGCAAAACTGGTAAGGGAAAAGAAGAAAATTTATTACTTTGATTACCAGTTACTTCCTAACTTGAACTCTTATCTTTGCTTTCATTTCCAACCGCATCTTTCACCAACTCCAACGGTCTTTCATCAATTACTTCGTCGATTATTCCAAACGCCTTAGCCTCTTCAGGAGTCATGAAATGATCCCTATCCATGTTCTTTGCAATCACGTCAATAGGTTGACCAGTGTGTTTGGAATACAGTTCATTTAACGCATCCCACACACGAACAATCTGCTTTGTATGAATCGTTATATCCTTAGCTTGCCCACTATATCCTCCTGAAGGCTGATGAATCATAACGGTTGCATTTGGCAGCGACCGCCTCTGCCCCTTTGCACCCGCTGCCAAGAGAAGAGAAGCCATTGATGCAGCCTGGCCTAAACAAATTGTGCTTATCGGAGAACGAATGTACTGCATAGTATCATAAATTGCAAGACCTGCATCAAAGATAAATGATAAATGATGGATCACAAAACACATGGGAAACGATATTTGAGACTAAGAAAATGTCAACTCGTCACAAACCAGACAATCATGAGACCGTGGACACTGAAATTAACAGCAACGAGGAGTGGATTTACTAGAGAACTTATAACAATAATTAAAATTTTCTCAAGCTAGTAGCTGCCATACATTTCAGCAGTAGACTCATTGCATGAATCAAGTGATAAAAGCCTCTAAAAGATAGAGGCTTTTGATCGGTGAACAAAAATACCCAAATCCACAGAGGAACCAAAATCGACGAACAACATACTCTACTATACCAAGTACGAACTAAGCAATACAAGCATCGACAAAGTCGCGCCATTTAGCAATTCCATTCCCAATCCAGAATTTTGACGAAGCTAAACATAAGAAGAAGAAAAAATGGAAAATGGAAAGCAAAGCGTACCGGCGGTGACATGGCCGCCTGGTGAATTGAGATACATATGGATCGGCTTCGAAGGATTCTCAGACTCGAGGAAGAGAAGCTGGGCGACGACGACGTGAGAGGTGTCGTCATTGATGGGACCGTTGATGCAGATAATACGCTCCTTGAGCAATCGAGAGAAGATGTCGTAAGCTCTCTCTCCTCGCGATGAATGCTCAATAACCATCGGAATCAGACTGTAGCTTCTTCTCGTAGAGGCCGTGGTTGTCGCCATCAAGGATGGAGCTGATAGCCTCTTGGCGCCGGAAACAAGACCCCTCATCATCGGAATTCAAGCGTTGTTTCTGCTCAGAGAGAGTGGAAGAGTGAATGCTCGAGCAAATGAAACTCGATTCGGGGGTGCTTTCTCGAGGTTAGGGATTTCAGATTTATTTGTACCTTTTTTTTTTCCTCGATTTGTTTTTTCTCTTCTTTTGTTTATTGGGAAAATGATTACAGAGCAAAAATAAATTTCTGCAGATGAACCACAAACACAGCAATCATGAATTTTCACATTAACTACTTCATTTGGTTCAGAAAAACAAAAAATTATACCATTTTTTCGGCTTTGAAAACATAATTTTTTTGCTATCTATCTTCTATGGCAATCACTGTAAGTTTTTTATTACTTGTGAATTCCAACAAAAACAAAAATCCTTTGATGCACTCTCACTCACAACCAATTGCATTCTTGTTTTTAAATTAATGGGCAATACAATGCAATAATAATACACTGTACTTTCTATTTACTCCCTCCATCTACATCTATTAGCTTCTTCCTTTTGGATTAACAGAACCCAAAGAGGACAGTCAATAACGTCACCGAGGAAACCTAACTGACATTAGTCCACAGCCTTTTTGTGTCTCCGACCAGTTAAAGGCTTAGGCAATCCGTCAAAGATAGAGCTCGTCAAGGCTGCTTGTGTGAGCAAATCAGCTTTCAGGGTCCACTTCGAGGTTGGCCATAGTGATGGACCGTTGCTGTTACAGTCCGGTTCTTGCAGACTAGAAGCGCTAAATGATTTCCTCACGCTTGAGAAGCTGTCTCCCACAACAGGAGCTTCCATCAAATTGACTGGTACAGGATTGGAATTACTGGTCTCGGTATCTGCTGACAAGTTAGTTCTGCTTGCTGCTTTGGTTCTCAGAGCTAAACCTTTCCCGGCTATTGCAGAAAACGCGCCGTTGCTGCTTCTGTTCTCCTTCTTCAAAAGCATTTCTGGAGCTCGAGAAGTGAAATCGGCTTCGGATTTTTGGCGTCTTCTCATTGGCTTATCAGAATTCACTTCTCCTCCTGCCTTTGACGGGTTGGACGATTGGTTCACCTCGGCGATAACTGCATCTACCAAGCTTCTCGATTTTCTGTGGTGATTCAAGGGAGTGTTGGTGGCTGGGAAAGGTGTGAGGTACTGATCATCGTCTTGGAGATGAGAAGCTTCTTTATTGTAAACTGCCATCTCTAAACCTTCAGAAGCCCTTCTGTTTCTTGGTTTCAGTCCATAGTAACCTTGCAAGGAGCTCATGGCTGGAGAAATCTTCGTTTCTGAAGGCTTCAGCCTCAAAGACTGGAAGGACTCATATACGTCTTGGAGGTTGCCATTGTTTGCTGATGATGAAGCTTGCTCAGAACAATCCTCTCTGCAAGAAGATTTCATCTTTCAATCATGGAGATAGGATTACTTTAAATGCAAAACCAACAGATTCAAAGCTCTAGTTAAGTGTGTCGATTCCCAACAGAATCTGCTCATTTACAAGGGTCAGTTGTAGCCATTTGGTTTCTTATCATATTACTTAAGCACTATCCAACGGAAACAACTCCTTCGTTAAGCATGTTCTTGGTTTTACAATAACCAGGTTCTATGAGATTGTTTAACAGGTCACAGAGTAAGGCCTTCTAATTAGCATACAAATAAAATATGTAAAACAGAGGATCAAGAGGCTAAAAGTACCCATGATATAAGGAGCCGTTAGATAAGCATGGAGAAGGAGGATGTCTCCCAGGTAATGGTATCCGGAGAGACTTGAGAGCAAACATCTGAAGATCAGTTACAAGCCCATTCAGCTTCGTGATATCTGCAACCTGAAAAATGAAATTTTTAGGATACAAGTAAACAATAAAAGGAAATTAGACCTAATCCAGCACCAAAAGCATAAGCTCAGAAAAATTGCGATAGTGAGGGCTCACGAGAAGAATTGCTTCCAACTTTTAAATTCAACTCCATTATTATCTAAAAAGGTGGCTCTTTACTATTTATTTCTATCGCTTTCGAATACCTTCCTCACTATGTTATAATTCAGAAAAAAAATTCAATTCCTTTATCACTACACGAATTCGACAATCAAATTTTCTGGTGGAAACGTAATAGTTAGAGTCAAAACGCAAAAGCATTTACAATTTCGATCATATCATAGCAAGCTTAATTTACAGCCAAAAAACACAGAAAGTATACCTCAACACCATACTTTATAGCAATGCCGGCGAGTGTATCGAACTTGGAGACCCGGTGTTCGATATAGCCAGCGCCGGTGGAGAAGGAGCAAGTCACGGTGGCGGAAGAAGTCGACGACGGTGGAGAAGAGGTCGGTGACGAGATACGCAGGATTTTGGAAGCAGAGGTCGGTGACGATCGATCTACGAATCCGTAACCATTATCACCACGGAATTTTCTGTTGCTATATTCGAGAGTTCCATTGCAAACAGAAATCCGTCTCCCTCGATCCGTAAGCATTGCTCTATACAATCTAAACTAGATCTGATCAGAATTTTCGGATTCCGGTGAAATCGAAGAGGAAAAGGGGGGAAAAAGCGGAGACGAGAAACGAGGAAGAGACGCTGAGAGATTGAGAAAGAGAGGTGAAAACTCGTGGAGTGAAAAGGGACGAATT
Source organism: Eutrema salsugineum (assembly GCF_000478725.1). Classification (NCBI taxonomy): domain Eukaryota; kingdom Viridiplantae; phylum Streptophyta; class Magnoliopsida; order Brassicales; family Brassicaceae; genus Eutrema; species Eutrema salsugineum. Next base: position 2,771,626 of record NW_006256547.1, on the reverse strand, counting down.
TTCTCGTAGGTTCGATGTAACTTTTTCTTGCCGGATTTTCCGGGAAAAACGAACGAGAGATCTCTCTTCCCTCTCGTCGCCACCGGAGCGACACAAAATTATATTCCTTTTATTTCTTTTACAAAAAAACGAAGAACAGATTAATTAATGTGAAAAATAAAACCGCGTTACCATTTATAAAAACAAATAACTGATGCTACAATAAAATAAATAAATTTACACAAAACAAAGTTGATATACATTTACCATTTATTTTATGTTTCTCTTAATGACACGTGATATTAAATTATGGAATCAAGGTTGACAAAAAATTTATTAATATTTGTATATATTTCTCCACTGGATAAACCGTTTTTCAAGTAAGAACAAATATTTGTATATAATTAATTGAATAATGATTATTTGCTGAAAATAACTTATAAGCACAGATTAGATCCAATATCCAACTAACAGTCAAACACTGCTTTCCACAAGAAACAAGATAAACAACTTTATATATTTAATGAAGGGAGTGTACACATTAGTGTAATGCAGTATCAAAACGCAGCAAACGCTTTACAGAGAAGACTGAGACAAAACGATTTCTTGTCAAGCACAATCGTTGCAGCCTTTTTAATTCACCTTTTTAATTGCAGCCTTCTTCATCCAACATATCGGAGCAAGACTCCATCATTGCCAAGCACAAACCCTTTCTTGTCATCAACAAATCTACCAAAACAGATGGAAATTAGTTTGAGCAACGGGTTGAGATGGATCAGGAGGAACTGTAAGCTAGTCAAAAGGCTGTGTTTTGAAGTTTGATTAGAGACTTACTTGACCGCGTAGAGATTAGCTGCGATATTATCAGCAGCTTTGTCACGGTTCCATGACTTGCCTCCATTTCTCGTTCTCAGTAGAATGCCACTGCCTCCTGCTGCCCATGCTTCTTCCTGCAATCACACAACAACAACAAATATTGGTGTTAATATCTGAGCCGAATTCAAAGATTTGAATGATCGTTGCGTAAACTCATGTACCTCTGAGCGATAACCAACATCTAGAATGCCAAAGCCACGGCTTTGAACTGGAACCTCGTCAAACTCCTCTGAGATCTACACAACAATTAATTAAGACAGTGGAGAACAAAGTCAGATATAGAATTGATTGGAACATTGGAAGATAAAAATGTTGAGGGTGAGGAGAAACTTCTAGCAGTACTTACCCCAGTGCCTTTGCTAAGATAAAGTCCTCCTCCACGAACAAGAAGCCAAAGACCACCGTCAGCTCTCCATCCCATGTTCTGAATTCTTCGGGCAACAGCTCTATTGTGTGGTTGCCAGTAAGGCTGCAATGTACCAATGTTATGGTGAATGACGTTTTTAAGAGCAACCAAACACACACATGTAAGACGCATGATTTTGGTAGCCTAGACACCGTACTTGACTCTTCTTACCACTAATTACTTAGATCATAAATCCGATGGATTGATTGTTATACATGCTATACTATACTCTACATTTTATCCAATTAGTGCTAAATAGTCGGCTGAAATGAATTCAGCCATGAGAAAACTGACTGAGCTTGACCAAGTGCTATGTCGCAAAAGGACTATAAGTTTAACATCAGAAGAGATGTTAACTGAGGCTCACCTGCCCAGGCTCCCATGTCAGAAAGAAGTTACCACGGCTCGAAACAGCAACATATTTTCCATCCGGTGAACGATTAACGGCACTGAAGGTTCCCGTGTAGTAACTAGCACCACTGATTCCACTGGAGACTGTTCTGCAAGACCATTAGAAAATACAGAATTAGGGTCTCTATTGAAAATGGTCGAGAAGCACAGTTCCCCAAAAACACAATGCCAGTTCCGAAACATATACATTTCGACTTCCATAACAACTGAATATTTCAAAAACTTGCTCCAAACCTGTTCAATGTAGCTGACACAGTTTCCTGAATAGCAGCTTTCCAGTTATATCCTTTGTTTGAAGTTACATATATAGCACCTTCATCAGTAACCATCTCTGCACTCTTGTCACCAGTCGCCTCTATAAACACCTACAACATTGTAACAAAAGGTTTGACATTCTCATAGACGAAAAACAGCACTAGAAACCCATAATCTCTCAAGGAAACGGAGGAGAAAAAATGCTATATACCATATCTCCGGGAAGCTGAGAACTTAGGGGAATTCTATCCCAATTCTCTCCAGCATCAGCAGTGTACAATAAAATTGCAGGCTTGCCAATGATCCATCCTTCTTTGCCTTTGAAGCTGATTGAATTGAATCTGTAATTGAAATCCTCCTCTTCAGCTGAAGGAATTGAGCGTGGAGCCCAAGTGTTTCCACCGTCTTTGGTCTCTAAGAGAGTCTGCCTCGTTCCCAGTAAAAACCCTAATTGGTTATTAGCAGTAAGTGACACTCTTAAGCTTAAGCTTCTTCGCTCAGAGAGGAAAACGGAAAATGAAGAAAAAACAAAAGAAGAGAGAGAGAGAGAGAGAGAGAGAGAGAGAGAGAGAGAGTTACCGCGGCTGGGATCGTCGGGGACGAAAGCAATGTCGAGAAGAACGACGCCGGGATCGATAGGGAGGAACACTCTTTCCCATTCCGATAACTGTTCATCAGCTTTAGCTTCTTTTACCGGACCGAAAATGGAAGAAAGCGAGAGTGATACTGCCGCAGATTGGTACAGAAGCTGCCTCCGATTTAGAGACAAGGAGGAAGACGAAGACGAAGACGGTGATGGTGAAGAAGCGGAGGCCTTAGGGATGAGACGGTGAGAGATGCGGTTAGGGAGGAATCGAGGAGATACAGAGGGCTTGAAGAGGAGGTAACCGTCGCAGAGTTGCAGAGACGCCATTGAAGCTTGTTCTTCTTATTCTTCTTCTTCTTCTCTGCTCTCTCGCGCCTCTGGAGGAACACATATCCTTTTGGTGTGTATGCTTTCTCTCTCCTTCTTATCTGAGTGGTGGTTATCTAACGTCTACGTAGTCCACCGTTTTTACACATGTCGCCATATGATTGATCTATACACTTTCTTACAATACCATTGTTATGAATGGTTTGATATGCACTTAATTAATATTTTCATAATCGTTTATATTAGTTAAAAAATTTAGATATCTGTAGATTTTAGATGGTAAAAATCTGAATTTTTATATTTAAAACGTTTTGACCGTAAATTTTGTTCAAGTTTTGCCTTAATTTTGTTTCCAGATTATGACCTAGTTAAGTGGAGTATAGTGGGAAAACGACATGATGATCGCGGCTAGGAATAATGTTTTCTTTACTTGAAGAAGATACAAAGTGAAAACATACCCTATACTTATATACACAAGAAAATGTTGTATAGAGGACAAAACCTTTGATAAATAAATGGTGATATTTGGTGTTAATTACGGTCGGAAGATTCGGATAGTTCTTGTGACTTGAAGGCGACAAAAGGGACATCTAGAGACTGAAGCTGAACATACGCGACACAAGACGTGTCCGCATGGGACAATGGTCATGTCCACTTCTTTGATCAGACATATCTTACAAACCCATTGTGATTTCGCGGTCTCTGCTTCCTTCAGGGAAGCCTCTGCTCTCTCCTGCAAGAAAATCAGAGACAATGACATGTCTTTGCTATATCAATCATTATGATCAATAATGTCTGTATTGAGTATGTAGGATTTCGATTGTAACCGAACCTGCTCAAGTATGAATGCTGCTTGAGAGTCCTTGAGTTCTTCTTGAAGTGTTATGGTTCTTTGTAGTAGAGACTGATTCTCCAGTTCCATATTGATTCCAGCTGCAGAGAGCATCTCGTGGACTGCCCCAACTAACTCTTTAGCTGTTACTCGACCATATTGCATTTCATTCATAGGCTGCAGGTGACAAAGAACAAATACAATCAATCTTCCTAAGAACAAGAGACAAGATCAAACTACCACAAGAAAATTGGACATTTGGAGAAAAAAGCAGTATGCATTTGTCTCATTATGTATAATGTCCAAATAGGGGGCAAGAACAAAAGTATAGATGATTGAATCCAACAATTCACGAGAAATGTAACAAACCTGGCTAGAACTTGTTTTGTTAGTTCTGGAACTTTCTGAAGTTTCTTGAGATCTGTCATCAGATACTGTTGGGATCACCTCGGGTAAAGTCGTGGGACCTTCATTTTCAATTGACGTGCCTCGGAAGGAGAAAACTTGAGATGAAAGTAATAAACCAGTCTCTCCAGGTGACATTTCAACCTTAAATCTATAAAGGGCTTGGCCTGCAGAAGGTCGAACATCCTCTGGGACTCTACCGTATCTCAGCTTATCTCCTTGTTGGATTTTCCAAGCAACAATCTCCCCTTTGTAGAATGGCCTCAAAGGGTGAAGCTGTACCTGTACAGCATCCTGGGGCATTATCTCTTGGCCAATAGAACTATCAGCTGCGCCGGTGTTTGTAAGAGCATAAGGGCACAGTCTTAGGCAAGCGGCAATTTCAGTTTCAGATCCCTCAGGACATGAAATTAAAGATCCTATAGGCAGGGAAGTTGGAAAGCCTAAAACCTCGCTCACCACTGTTGCCATGACATCCAGGAAAGAAATGTATCCAGGCGGTTCAGAAACTAAGATAGATGTTCTGTGACGGTTGATATAATACATTGTTCGATGATGCGATTCATTCTCCCATTCAGGAATCATGGACTCCTTCGACACGAGGGTAACGTCTACAGAATTTGGCAGGAGAAGAAATCGAGTGTATATGTTTCTGACGAATTCAATTTTCTCTGCAGCAGATTGAAGAGAATGTTGCACATCTTCAAAAGATAAGTCATCCACGGTTGTGGTCTGACGGCTCACAGTCCATATAGCAGCTTGAAACGATTCGCTCTGCAACTTCCTTCTGATAGCCTTGAGTGATATGGACCCTATGTTGTCTAAGGTTTGAATATATTCAGCACTTTCAAGTTCCTACGTAAAGATGCAATTATTTTGAGATCGTGTCACATCCAGAATATATAATAAAAACAAAAGCATGGGAAGAAAAAAACCGATTACATGCATACCTCAATAACCACATCAGAAAGCTTTCTGACACCCAAATCTAGACAGATCCTCTCCGGAAGACGTGGATGAACAAGTCTCAACCTTGCGGTATCTATGTATTTCACATAGCGTGACCCAAAGGAATCGACGTAAACACAAGATCGTGCATGGACAAGCCTGCAGCCATCATCTGGGACTATCACATCTGATTTAACGGTGGAATCATCGGGTGCCTTTGTCGTATTTATTTCATCGCAGAGAAAATGAAGAATTTCCATAACAGCTCGAAGCTCATTCGGGTTCAGACGCCGATAACCACATACGTTTTGTAATTTGGAGAGGATTTCCTTTGCACCACCAACTGAAAGAACATCGTTAAGTCCCAAATCTTTAAGGATCTTCAGAAAAGGTAGATAGAGACTAGGAAGTTCAAAAGCAAAAGGTGATAGGTTGATTGGTAGGCGAACAAAAAGGGAGCTTCCGCCCACCAAGCGTGTTCCATTTGCAGCTGGTAAAAAGGCCACTTTTTGCAACTCCAAAATATCTGGATGATAGAATTACAAAACCCGGAAAAAATATCACCAGAGATTTCAACTCCAAAATATCTGGATGAAATGTTTCTATCCAATAATGTAAATTGAGTGTTGGATTAAATAGTATACGTACCTGAAGAAGTTAGGGACCCCCAAATTTTTTCCAGGTACTTCAAAACCTCACAAGAAGCATCATCAATGGTCATCACATTTGGATCATTGGGCCAGTGAGCAAGAGTGTCTTCACCACCATTCCGTCCGATTACCTGGACATATTTGATCAGACCTTTCTTCCCATGTCCGTGACAAGCGTACACAAATTTATCAAAGAGAGAAGAAGGGTGTTCGTACCTGTAAGTGTTTAAGAACAGTCGAGAAAATCGGAGGACTTCTTAGGCGAAATGCTGTCCATGAATAGTCAGGTGGAATGAATCGTTGACTTGAAAGAATAGGAACAGAGCTCCAGGCTAGGGGCCAGTCCCGTAAAAGAACAGCTTCGCTGTAACTTGTAAGGACTCTTTTGCCACCTTTTCTGCCACCAATACTTGGGAACCCTGATTCAGCAGGTACGCAAGCAATCTGACCAAGACTGTTGCAGAATGCGGTGCTATAAAAACCAGCAAAGTTTGAAAATATAGCTTCAAGTACGGATCCTGCTAATGTTGATAATTCAACTGAAATATCCTTCTCAGAATACACAAGATCCGTTTCAAAATAATCTTCTTCAGAGGATCTATTACGCTCGATACCCAGAAATTCCACCCTCTTGGCACACTCAAGTATGACATCGGCTTCCGCTGCAGTTCGAAGGCCAGCTTTTCGTAGAATGCGAAGCCAGCCTTCGGAAGAGAATCTTTCTCCAGGAAAGCGTTTTCTTTCACCAAAAAAGACTGACACTAGTAATGTATCTGAAGGATCAAACAGGTCCTTCGGTTTTGACAGCTCAGAGGAGAATTCATCAGAATTTCTAACAAATTTAGCCTCCCTAATAGCTTCAATCACAGTAGAATCGGCTTCTAAATCTAGCCAATTTCCATATAGATAAATTAGTATATCTTCTTGTTCAGATTGAGATCTGCTTTCAAACCCAGCTAACCCAAACCTTACTAAAGTCTGATGATTATGCAACACAGCGACCCCAAGGGCTTGGAGAAAGTGACATTCAACTGAATCTGGAAAATAGCAAAAGCAACATTCATCATATGGTTTGAGGAAGGAATTTCCAGCGATTATGCACAAAGCCTGCCTTTGCAAATGCGTATACGACCCAGTGACAGTCTTAAATATAGGAAGTGAGCTTAGTACTTCAAGTTCATATGATTGATAACTTGAGCCACTGGAAGAGAAATCATTAGCCAAAAGGGTAAAAAGCTCATCACGGCCAGACATGGGGAAGGAAGCGATACCAACAATGTAGCCAGCTCGTTTTCCTTCAGCAAGCTTGGAGGCAATCGCTTGGCCAAGTGACACGCTTGATGAAGGCAGACACTTGCTTCTCTCAGCACAATCAATATATGCAGCATCAAAAACAGGTATGTTGCATTGGTTAAGCAGTACAATCAGCCAAGGATGCTCTCTCTGTGCTAGGTCGAAGCCTGAAACATAGTGTTGTACTAACTCAGATAAAGAACCATCACTTACTGATGTTGACGTCGTGGGCATATCACTATCTCTCTGATGCATATCAGCACCACTTCTAGAGATTGGCTGCAAAGGCGGTGGTGGAAAGAAGATCAATTGTCTCTCCCTTACACGGCATAAAATAGGTCTGCCAAGGAATGCAGGAATCAAAGGCCAGTCCGAAAAGAGAGAGAGCTCATCTGCTGATCCATTAAAATTCTTCCAAAAGAGCCTTATCCATTCAGGCGAGGGACCACTATCATCACTAGAACTGGATGTACTTTCCCACGAAAACCATGGTACAACATTCGATTCCGAGATATAATTAACCCAATGGTCATGAAAAAGATATTTCATATTACTGGCCAGTAAAGGAAGAGACCAGCTCCTTAACTTTAAAAATGCTTGAACTGAAGACTTCAAGAATATGTCAGCCAAGCTCGATCTGTCAAACACTTTTGGATGGATAAATTGTGCAGATACAGGCAACATTAATGCCTGCTGCTCCTTGTTTCCCAACCATAGCTCAGAAATACCCAAACGTGTTAAATGATTTGTTGCAGTCGGGCATGGTAATCCTTTAAGTTCATTAATTGCAGATAGAAACCTCGGGTCAACATTACTATATCTACTATTACTATTTCCAGCACGGCCAATATCTTCAACAACAACTCTACCAAAATCAAACAACGCCTTCCCTAGGCTTGTCATCATTTCAAAAGCATCACTTGAGCCAGCCTGAGCTTGAGTAGGCATCGACATTGCAGCAGAAGTATTGTTTCCTTCTTCTATGTTATCCGGGTTAAGTGCTCCACTGAATTGAATATCTGAGAGACAATATTCAAGTACATCAATATAAGTATCAACAGATCGGAGATCAATAGATGCAGATGACTTCCTAAGAAGATCGCGAACCATCTTTGGTTTAACTTCTCGAACCGGAATCCCTACTGCCTGGACTTCAGCCAACAATTCCCAAGGCACGGAAAACACAGGGTAATGCTCCTTCACAAAGCTGCAAACTGTAACAGGAAGCAAATTAACAGCAACCTCACTACCAGGTTGTGTTAGAAACATACCCTCTTCAGCCTTGACCAAATTTCCTGAGTAAAGCTGCCATAGAGGAAGCTCAGCGACCCGAGCATAAAACGGCCTTATAACTTGTTCAACCAAACATTCCCACTCTGGCTGGAGCACTTCTGTTGCTAGAGCACCGTCATGTTGGGTAAGCAAAGCATGTTGATTAGATCGTGGCCAGAAGGAATACAACTGATGACCATATGATTTAAGAGAAAGGGCCAGCTGACGTGCTGTACTTGACTCAATTGAAGAGCTTGAATGTTCTCGCCTTAGCCTTTCCATCTCCACCACTATTTCTATGTAAGAATCGCGAACACATGACATTAATTCTCTGTTCCATGCATCAATCAATTTCTCTCCAGCATCAAGCTGTGGCTCTGACATAGCTCTCTCATTCAGATTTTTGAAGAGAAAACGACCACAATTATTCCGAATAAGGAAGCATCCAAGGATGGTGACAGGTAGATTCACACTACCAGACAAAGGCAAAGGAGACATTATGGGGCTGGCTGGATGAACATCAACAGGACGACCATTTCGAGATACATGTGCAGCAACTCCAGCAACAGGTGTCAAATTGTACGCTAGATACCTCCTGCATATAAGTAATATTTCAACAACATATAGAGACACGATAACCTCTAGTACACTCATCACATCAGCTAGGGTTTGAAAAAAACGTGAGTAAATGGAATTCTTTTTTTCTTTTTTTTCATAATAAAACAAAAAAAAAACTTAGTTTCCATATACTTGTGCCATACTAATTATTTTGTTATCAAGTATGAAAAGTGACTTGCACAGTGCACTGATTGTGTTGCTGCCCATGATTTTGATCAAAATTTGTAATATTTCAAATTTAAAAAGATGGATTAAACGTCTGAAAGAGATCATTGAGAGGTTACTTCCAGAAGATTTTACGTTGAGTAATAGTTAACAACTTCGTACCTGTCAAGAGCCATGTTTCGTGATTGTCCAGAGCCCATGCTAAGAACAACAAGCCATCTATCCAGAAGTTTATTTTCTCCTATTTGAAGGTTAACCTCTATTATGTGTGATTTAACAGCAGAGCTTGAGCTACTAAACAACCTAGAAAGTTGAAACTTTCTCCATTTTTTCTCCGAGAAAGGATTCCTCATGATAGCTGATGCTGAATCAATATGCAGCGCGTAGTCTTGATGTGGTTCTGCATTTCCTTGCTCCCATGTGGAATATGAAACCTGAAATTAACAAATATTTGCCAAGTTTTCTTAAGTTCGATCATATCCATCTGCTACATAGAATAGACATCAAATGACTAAAACGAGATGCAGGATGATAAAACAAGAATCATTTCACAGAATACATTACGCAAGTTAACATTACACATGTACAGAGTTCCATACAACCAAGGAAAAATGTCGAACCTCACTCATTCCTCATATCTGAAGCTCAACTGTCTTATATCTATCCAAAATATCCAACAGTCAAAAGACAGTTAAAAGAAATTTCCAACATATGGAAGAATGCCGAACACATTTTATTTTGAGATTCTGCAAATTCAAAAGGTCCAGACTAATCATGTTTTCTATACGATACCTAAGCGAAAATTCTCAGCAAATAAAAAGGCCTCAGAAAAATCTATCTAGATTAGAAGTTCCTTACTTCGTAACTACCTGTTATATAACGACAACAGGGTAGCCTGCGTTCAAGGTTATATTTTGTATTAAAGTTTTAAATTTAATAGCAATCTACTGCCAGGAAAAGAATTCAATGACGCCTAGGGTGGTGTAGATATACATATTATTATACCTGCGAAACTGACTTCAAGAAAATGAGGATTCGGGAGGCATTCTCCAAAAACTGGTCAGCGATTTCCTTCACTCTATATAACCCCGCCTCAATCCCATCTTTCAATATTTCAGATGATAAAGGCATCCGAATAATGGTAGAATCTGTCAATGACCATGCCTTATCTTGGCCAATTAGCATGGGATTAAATTGATCAGTGAATCGCTCGACCAAATTCGTACCTAAAAGAACAATAGCACTAATTAAACGGTAAATTCAAAGAAAGAGAACTGAATAGAATCCAATAACTTCTTTATCAAAATAGGGTCGAAATGGAGCTTTGACTAAATGATAAGTACAAACAAATCACGATAAGACAAATGTGAATTAAGCTAAAATATGATCCCTCACAATCACGACCAATGAACAGAAAACTATCAATTTAGGGATGAGTGGTCTTTCCCCACAGGGACCAGTTACTAAATAATTACGGTTAATTTAAAAATCTTGGCTACCACGTTGTCACGCGACTTTAGCATTGGGAAGGGAGAAGTAGGATAGCAACATCAGAAGTTCGTACCTATCAAGGAGAACATCTTTCCAGCGGGAGCCTGAGTCGTGGATGCAGAAAGGGTCGCTCCTCGGGGATCAAACATGTAAAAGTAGCCACCAGAAACAATATAGAGAAGATCACACATGAAGTAACAGCTAAGAAGGCCCAACCCATAGTTGAGAGTTTCACCCTTAACTCTCCACTGTGAAAGAAGCTGAAGACTACAAACCTCCTCTCTGGTCAATGTAGCCCCTTCTAATATGGCAACTAGAGCAGGGCCTTGAAATTCACCTGACAAAAGAGAGCCCATTTATAAGAGGGACAAGGTAGATAACCCTACAATATACAAAAGAGATACTCAACACGCATTTAAAACCAAACAACAAAGAAGCTTGTATCCCGTAGAAGCTCAAGATCTTTTTGGTATTGCCGTATTGGAAATGTTATCCACCTTAGATAAATCCGCCATTCTCCGAAATCGAAAGAGAAAGCTTAGAGCAAAACGACAAATAAAACAAGATCTAAAGAACATAATAGAATCAACTGAAAGGTTAGTAATGAGCTCAAAGCATTGATTACCTAAATTATGCTGCAGCAATGACTTGCGAGAGTGCTCTCTCTTGTCAAAGATTATGTGCAGCTTTTTAACCCTGCAGCAATCAGCTAACTCAAGAAGATCGAAAAACAAGAAATCTTTGCTGCCATATAAAGATAGAAGCTCGTTCAATTTTGTGAACTCCATACAAGGAAGATCTTGGGTAATATCATTATCCACCAAGGAGATACAACGAAGAGACTGTATTCCCAATCTATTAGCCATGTCATTGTTGATGCTAGGATGCACAAACCTTTTCCCAGAAAGAGAACTGCTGTCCACCCATGGTGCATCATTATAAACAAGATCCTCCAATGGGACCAAAAGTCCAGAGATATCAGGAACTAGCAATAAATTTTTATCACAATCTTGTGATGTCTCGGAGAAACAGTCTGCAATGGCTTCAAGAACACAAAGGACAAAATATATCTGTTCGTCTGTTAACGGTGATCCTTTGATATCATTCTGCAAGTGTTGCAGAGTGTTCATATAATCTGCCGGATCAAAATTAAGCCTCACCCCTAGTTCTAGAAGCAGTTCCTTAAAGTCCGATAATTCTGAAGGGACAACATATAGATAAGGGGTAAACTTCACTGGAGAATCAAAAGCAAGAACATCAGCAGAGACAAAATCATCCCCAAGCCACACCCAAGGAACACCATTTAGTGCTGATGTAAGAGCATGAAAATCATTTTCCCTAGCATGTTCTTGCAGTCTCGTATAGAGTAGAGGAATTTGACTTTGTAACATGCTCTCAAAATCAGGATTTATTGACGAACGAGACTTCTGTTCTTTATACGACTTTGATATCTCAATTAGTTGTCTGCACAGGACATCAATTTTTAAACAGTCCATCCACCCAAATTTCTGAAGTAGATATGATGAATGGCACTCACCATCCAGCAAGTGCATTGTGGCAGACACCAAAAACATCTGAGACTTGGGTCTTACTCTATCTGGAGATGCCACCAAGTTACTAGATTCAAGCCATGGAATTCCTTCTATTGGCGGATCAAGAGAAATAGGACACCATGGGATAGACCTCAGTTGACACCAAAACTCATCCTCGGATTGTTCAGTGAGCAAGTTCCCGAGATAGCTAGTCTCGGTTTCATATTCAGGATAGGTTTCTCCATCAGGCGAGTCTTCACTTGTCATGGACATTAGATTTTGTGATTCATCATGGCTGGCTTCACCTGTCTTGGATGATAGTTTGACAGATAGAGTTTTGATATGGAAAAATAGTCTTCTTGCATATCTCGATGCTTCTAGATCTCCTGAGTCGTGTAGAATTGACACACTTCTAGCAGCATCCAAATAGGCAGAGCAATCCAGAGTTGTTCTAAGTCCAAGACCAACCAAGGCATCCAGGATCTTAGAATCTAAGAATTTATCAGAAGGAAAGTAGACTTCTTTGTGAAGAAGCTCCTGTAGCCCAGGAACACGAGGATCATATAGCCTGAAAACAGAACAAAAGTATGAAGACAACTATAAAAATTCCATTTGCTGTATAGAGTGTGTAAATGTTAACAAAGATAGCTAATATCAAGTCGCTGATGTATTCTGTGATTATCATATTCAACGTATTAGAATAAGAGGTAATAAGATAGATAAACCTGGAAGGTTGTTGCCATAATCCATTAGCTGCGAGAACAAAAGGGGTTGTAGATAATGCACACTGAAGGGAAACATCATCGGCGACCAGCTCATATAGATCATGCAAAATGGCCAACAAGGCTTCTTGCTGAGAAAGGAATTCAGACATACGATTAAGTACACAAGCTTTGTAAAATTCCATTCTCGAGGGCTCTTCTATTTGTAAGTATCTTTTGAAGATGGCTCTTTCCCTCTCTGAGTCTAAGCGTACAAAATCATCATCCAACAGATCCTCTCTGATGCCATCAGGTTTTAGCCACTTAACTGGGCAGTTCAAACTCACAAGTTTTCTGTTTTTGTACGACTCAAATATGGGGAGGTGTTTGATGGTCTCCAAGTGGACATCATTCATTTGTCCACCAGAAAACCACTTTGACTGAAGAATAAAATTCCGTAGCTCATGCAATTCTCCTTCTGAAACATTACGAAAAATCCCCTTTATGTTTTCTTGCCCACCAGAAACCGTAAGAAGTGCATTCAAAATGCCCGCTGCTGTTGGTGGCTGAACAAATGTTTCCAAGTGAGGGTGCTCTATTGGAAGCTCACGATTTAAGAACCGGCATCCACATTTCAGCAATAATGAAGACATGTTCTCGCTCCAGCCATCATCTCGAATAACGTTTGAATTTACAGTTAGTTTCATGAGACACTGATCTTCAACTGGCAATATGGGCCACTTAGAAAATATTGAGAGGTCATCACAAGATAACTTAAGATAGCTCCACAGTACCCTTAGCCACTCTACTGTCGGATGTCCTTGTTGGCCAGGTGTCCAAAGTATCTTTTCTGAGAGATGCCAATCTGCTGGCAGTAGCTTAAAAAAGAGCTTCTCAAGCAAACTGCAAGAGAGAAGACATATGCATGATTCTTCGCTTTGTGCTACAGCCAACAGCTTACTATAAATTCCTTCGGTCACTTCACGGTCAACGAGCTGGTTAGGAAGTGAATCCTTCAAAAGTTCATACCCATTCTCTTCTGCGAAAAAAATTCTCTCGGCAGTCTCATTCTTGTTAAAAGTCGTAAATGAACCATCAGCAAGAGGTAGCAGGGGTAGACCATAAAGAAGATCAGCCATGAAAGGAACTTTTAAATCAAGAAGACAGTATTCTAGTGCCAATACCAAGCCATGCCTATCCCTAAACTCACGTTTTCGCCGGGTCAAAAGGGTCCTTAACAATTGGGGTGTCATAAAATGCAAAGATGAACAGGCCTCTCCGAATCTTTCCGCAACTGACTTTGAGATATTAATAACAGGGAGGCCAGCGTCTGCAAGGACATCAACTAGCACCTCTGCCTTAAGAAAGCTGAAATCAGGGTATATTGCTTGCTTAGTTGAAATCCATTGGCCCCCTCTTGCTTTGGTATATAATACACGAAGTCCGTTATTCGCAACAAAACTGTAGAGCTTCCGAACCAAGGATGCCCAAGGTTCTGCTCCTAGAGTTACTGGCCAGACAGAGAAGAACAAATCACATGGACCAAGTTCAGATGCAATTTTTTCAAGCAAATGACCATAAGCTGGTACAACAACTTCCTCGATCAAGTAAAGATTCCAATCCGACCGTACTTTTCCATCCCCTGCCATGTCATTACCAAACCAAAGATCCCTCCTGTTGGATGACAATTCAAAGTATGCATTGATATGCGCCGGGAGGCCAGTAGTAATAGGTAAAGGCAGAAAGCAGAAAGCACGCCCCCCAAAAGTTCTTCTATTCTGAACTGAAATTGCGGATGGTCCAAATATATCAGAATTGCTAGCAGCCATGTTCTCTACATTATCACTCTTGACAGAATTTATAAGCACGGCAACACTAGCCCATGGTATCAACTTATGGGACAATTCTGGAAGGTTCAAGTGCTTTTTACTTACCCCAGCATTCAGACATTCACCTGTTATCCATCCATGTGAAGTACAGCCCGAAGAATCTTGCTCGGTCACCACAATCTTCTGGCATTTATATGGAACATCTTTAACCACAGTGCTGCTTAGTTTTTTTAGTAGCTGATCTTTATTCATTCCAGCAGAAAGATTTTCATCAAGTAGACTAAACACTTGACTAGATGGCTTTGGTTCAGTATCTTTGCCAACATGGTCATCTTTGCAAACGCGATGCAGTAACTGCATTTCATGACCAGCTCCCTCCTTAATAAAAATGGATACCGATTTTACATTCCGCAGGAAAACTAAGGCCTCCGAAACTACACCAGAAAAGGAAGTGAAGAGGGATAACACGTCTTCAGGAGCATAGATTTCTTTCTTTATTTGGCTTCTGGGAGCAGCACTTGCGTTTCTAAGAGGAAACCGAAAGAGTGTTCCAGGAAATGTATGCTCTAAGTCACAACCAAGATGCAAGAATGGTGCAAATTGATCAGGAAACTGATCCAATATATTTCTTCCCGCAAATTTAATCCGCAAGCCTGGGTGAGTTGGAGAGATACCAGGTAAATGATTGGCATGAGGATCAAACATAACAATGTTTTCACCAGAAACAAATGCCGGGATATCTGTGAAATGATAAACACAGTTAAAGCCCAGCCCAAATCTTCCAATCGCAAAAGGTTTTTCAAGTTTGCTTGCTTGACCAATGCGTGAGATTGCATACATATCTTGTTGTGTAAAAACCGAGTCGTTGAAACAATACAGAGCAGGGCCTTGCCAATCTGCCATTTCAGGAGAGAGGAGTGAAGAAGTCCCATAATGAGTCCTATCCAAAAGGAATGTCACCTCAGAAGCTCCTGCATCTTCCGCGTTTTGAACCAGCTCAAAAAGAATCCCAGGCCCATCAGCATACATCTCTAGTATGTGTTTAAGTCTGGTGGTCAATGCCTCATGCTGTCCAAAGGCCTCAGCAGCTCCAGATAAACTAAAATTCATTGAATCAGCGCTTTCCGCCAGCAAGACTCTACGAAGTGAGCGAACACCAAGTTTCTCTGCTACCTCATTCGATATGTTACCGTGGACAAATTTTTGCGTTGTTCTTTTTGCATTCAATAGCATTGTAGACTCGGCACTAAATGAGCTGTTATGATTGTCTGAGGCGGTCAACCATGGAGCGTCATTATAGACCAAATCACTTGAAGGGAAGAGTCGACCAGAAACATCAGGTAAATAGATTGTGACTCTGTCAAGAAATTGCGCTTCAGCCAACTGCTGCGCAATTAGCACAGCTGCCCTCGTTTCTTGTGGATCCAGAGGTGAAATACCTTTCCTTACAGCTATTCTAGATAAAACATCAGCATAATCAGATGGAGTTAAAAATTCTCGAACACCAAGTTCAACGAACAATCCCCTAAAAACAGCTAAGTCGATAGGTATGACACGAACGTAGGGAACTAGATGAAGAGGGCCATCAAGAACAACCTCACTCAAAGTTGCGAATCCATCCCCTACCCAGATCCAGCGACTACCTTCAAGTACAGCCTTAACTATGTCCATCTCATCTGAACCAAGTAAACTTGCAAGAATTGAGTATATCTTTGGCATCGCCAAAGCTAGTTCCTGCCGAAGAACCTGATCAATCAGAATTTCATTGTTCTTTCCAAGTTCAAGCAACTGAGCCGCAATTGCACTTCCTCCTGGATGTGATAACCACCCCAAATTATATGCAAGAGCTGTAGAAGAACATTCACCATCAAGTATCCGCATGGATGCAGACACAAGCCACATATCTGTTTTCGGACGTACAAGCTTCGGAGGAGCAACAGTAGATGTCACAACTGGCCATGGTAAAGTTTGAAATGGAGCAGACACTAAAACGGGGCACCAGCAAATCATTTTAAGTTCACTCCAGAACTTAACAAGGTTACATGTCAGATTTCTTGGTCTGAAAGCCGTCGCAGCTCTTGAAAAAATCCTGTTTATAGCTCCATCATCTTCACTCGACTGATCAGGCAGCCACTTCACAGCATTGACTTCTAAAAATGAAAAAAGCACTTTACCTCGTGTATGAGCCTTTTCCAGATCCATGTGCATCACCCGCTCCACCAATCGTGCACTCTCTAAAATTGTCTCAGGAGAAACAGTTGTTCTGAGGCCCAAACCTTGAAGCATCTCCAAGATCGCAGATCCCTGGAATCTACTACCAGGGAAACAATCTGAATCTTCCAACAAAGCATATAACTCTTCATTACGAGGATCGTATAAAACAGATGGGCGTTTAAGAGGACCATTTACAGTTGGAACAAACTCTAGGTTCTGCAATTCTTCCCTTAAGAATCTATCTTCCATACACAGTTGTGGAAGATTCTGTAAAATAGAAACCATCACCTGATCACGAATTTCAGGTTGCAAAACTTCAATTCTGTTGAAAACATTTTGTCTGTAAAAATGACTTTTCCTCATTCTCTCAATGCCATAATACCTCTGCAAAATATCTTCTTCGCTGCCTTGACAGCTAAGAATAAACTCACATCCTAGAAGACAGGCAGGCACATCTAATGGAGGTAAGTACTTAGGAGGATTAACAAGATCAGAATAATCAGATTCTTGATCACATATATCTCCATACACACGATAAATGGGCAAATTCTTGCAGATTCTGAGGTATAGATCGCCAATCTGATGTCCTATGTGCCATTTTGGATCCAAAAGAAAATTACGAAGCTCATCCTTCTCTTCAACATTCAAATTATAAATTAAATTTTGTACCCCAACCATATCCGAAGAGGCAGCATCAAAAACGGATTCTAAGACGCCTGTGTAACTAGCATCCGAAACAAAGGAGGACAAATCTGAATGTTCAACTTTAAAATTGTTGTTTAATATTTTGCTACCAATCTTCTCCAAGACATTTCTGACTGCATCGGCAAGCTTCTCCGCGTTGATCAATTTTGATTGCGGAGAGGCTATATACAAATAGCCAGATGTGGATGGCAAGATTGGCCAATCACAGAATAATGAAAGGCTCTGACACTGTTTCTCAAGATATTGCCAGAAGATAATAAACCATGATGACGAAGGATGGTCTGGGTTGGAATCTGGATGCCAGGAAATCTTGGTTCTGTATTTCCATTCAGCAGGTACAAGCCTTGGAAATAACTGAAGCAAACTTTGGATACTGAAAATTGTAAGATTTGCTGTTTGTGACTCTGCAATGGCAAAAAGTCTGCTATATAAACCTGGAGGAATGTTCCTATCAATTACTCTGTCATAAACTTTCTGTAATAGCATATGCTCCAATTCGTCACAAATAAAATAGGAGACACCTTCTGCACTTTCGGAAAAGAAGCCAAAGTCATCATTTGCTAATGGAAGTAGCTTCAGGTTGCTGGCTTGAGTGCAAACACTATCATCAGTCAGATCATCCAGGCAGTACTCCAATAACACTAGCTTCGAAGATTTTTTCAAAGAGGAGAGCGTTTTGCATCCTTTGAGAAAGTTGCGCACTCTATCCGGAGTAACCACTTTTGGAAGAAAAAAAGAAGGTTGCTTCAAAAGCATATCAAAAACTGGTCTTGGGAGGCACACGATAGGCATTTCAAGCTGCAGCAAGGCATCACCAAGTTCTTTGCTCCTTGAAAATTCTTCATCATGAAGGTAAGCGTCGGCAGGGGATACCCATTTCCCCCCTTCAAGATCCGAAAACAGCACAGGAGCATTGCAGACGTTTTTGTAAATTTCCTCAACTAAAATGCTCCATGGTGCTTCAAAAGATCCACTTGGCCATAAGGAGTAGTAAGAATCCCTGGGATCAAGCACTTCTCTCAAACAAAGAAGCAATCGTGCAAAACTGGGTGCTACCACATCTTCCAGGAGAAGCCTATTCCACGCTGAACGAACTTTCCCACTCCTGTCCATATCTTCGCCATACCAAATTCCGCGACGATTTGATGACACCTCAAAGTATCCGTTGACTTGTACCGTCAATCCAGTTCGTACAGGCAATGGAAGAAAGCAGAAAGCATGCCCAAGCTTTAGGAAATTATTCTGTCAAAACCATACGAAGACAGAGTGAACGTAGTAAGGTCTCCAAAAGACATATGAGAAAAATCCAATCCCAAAAGCAGTTACAGATAATCGAAAGCATGCAGCAGAAATATATGAAATACCCGCAACCGTTAGGATGAAGGAATACTAAAATAAAATAGATAAATAAGCGCAATTGTATACAGTACTGCAACATGGGAAGAAATTACTACAGATGGCAAAAAGGCACAATTAAAATCGCACAGTACCTCTGATGAATCATCCGATATGCAAGCTGCAACTGAAGCCCATGGTAGCAAATGAATATCATATTCTATGGAAGCAGTGGCGGCAAACGAACCAATTCTGCTAGACGCTGATGCCATTGTTTGAACTATGTAAAATCTGTCTGTTTTTCGTTTACTTTGGCTTCCATTTACAGACTCGCTTAAGAATTCCAGAGTGAATGAATCCATCTCCCTGTCTCCAGAAATAGATGTCTTCGACAGTCTAAGAACTGCCTGCCGATGCCACACAGTATCATTATTTGGTGAGCTGACCGAACATGAATAAATTTTTTTGGGCTCTGGATCTCCAGCATCCCATGTGTACATCTCAATGGATAATACACATTTAAGAAAGAGCAACGAGAAAACGCCCTCCTCGAAAAGTTGATCAAACATCAAAGAAATGTCATCTTCAAAGTAGGCTTGCCTTGAGAGCCTACTAGAAGCTGCCTGCTCTGGGCTCCTCAAAGGGAAACGGAATAAAGTACCATGAAAAGGATTTTTCATGTCACAGCCAAAGGTACAGTAAGGAGTAAACTGATCCTCATACTGAGAGAGAGCTGAGGAACCAACAAAATCAATTCTCTTCCCTGGATTTGCTGCAGAAATATTTGGAAGATAAGCACCCTGAGGATCAAACAATACCACGTATTTTCCACTCACAAAAGAAGGTATATCAGTCAAATGGTATACCGAATTGAAGCCAACCCTATAATATCAAAGTCAGAACAGTTATCAGAAAACGAGGGAAGATTATGAAAGTAAAAAGAGAAGATAAATACATCGCTAGGCAAATAGCAAGACATCAAATCTACGACACAGTGAGATTGACTTAAACACATACTTAAGAAGTTGCGATGATATTAAAAAACCCCAAAACTTACATCTTAGACACAGCTAATTAGTGCATTGGATCATCGTTTCACTAGTTAGTTAAAAGAAGTCAATCGCTGTATTCGTAAGCAAGAAACGAAGAAAACAGTGAGAGTAATTTTAGAGAGAAGGAATCCGAAATTTACCCAAATCGACCAGTCTTCCAAGCCTGGCCGTGCTTGCCACTCCCACCAATTCTGGAGATACTGACGAAATCCTCCTCGGTGAAAACAGCATCATTGTAGGCCAAGAGAGAAGGACCCTGCCACTGAGCCAAAGAGTCCGATAGCAGAGAACCCGACCCGTGAACCCGGCGATCAAGGCAGAGGCGTACCCGGGTAGCTCCGGCGTCATCGGCGTTCTGTATGAGCTCCTTGAGCACGGTGGTTCCCTCCGGATAGTTCAACAAAACCTCCCGAATTCGTCGGGTCAAATCCACCTTCTGCCCAAAATCTTCGAGAAGAAGTGAATCCATCTTCGATTATAAATGTTCTCTTTGTTGCAGGAAGGTCATATCCCCATGGATATAAATAAAGAAGATGAGCTTACGAAGGCGGTCTTTGATCTCGAAGAATTTTGGATGCACCGACTCAGGAGTGTAAGCTTGAAGATCAAAAATGAGAAAACATCACAAAGTGAAGGAAAAGCTTTTACTTGACAGGAAATTCCAGAATTTTGACTAATTGATTGATGTCGGATTTTCATTAACGTGAACAAGGAAAAAAAAAAAGACAGAAACTGTGCGTCTCTACTGGGCCTGTAAATTTAAGCCCTATTAAGACTGAGAAAAATGGAGCTATAATTTTTGATTTTTTTTTTTTCGGACGGTATTAGTGCCATGGCCCATGGGGATGCTTGTTTTCGGAAGCCTGTGGTATACTTACAACTACTTCAAAGGCAATGAGCAACACAAGAACCAACATAAAGGAAACGACGGTACTACAAAATAGTTTCTTAAGACATAAATTGACGTCGTTACGAACAAAAATAAATTGTGGACTAAAGAAAAAATATATAATAATAATAGTAAAGGTGCATAATTCCGAATCACCACTCCCAAATTATATAAATGTATCAATTGTATACGTGGTAACCAATGGACGAAGCATTTACATTGAAAATTAATAAAGTTTTATATAGTTGATCGATCACTATTCCTTAACCATTGTCCCACAAAACAAAAATATATCTAAATGGTGTGCATATTTGTAGGGTGTATTCCTATTTCGCTATTTCTGGTTTGTGATTTTTATTACTTTCCAGTTAAATTTCATCTTAAAATATAGGATTTTATTTCAAAAAGGAAAAAAATAGCTAAAGAACAGAAAAAGGGTAAAAAACGGCTAAAGCCGGCTCTTTATCTAAAGCAAAAGTAGAATTACTCATTACTTCATTTAGATGTCTCTCTTTTCTATTTCATAGCCGTCAATGGGGGTGGGAATGTGGGATAATAAAAAAAAATATAGACAAAAAAACATTACAATTGGGGAAGAAAACACAGTATTTGGTTATTTGTGGACTATTTGAATTATAGTTTAATAAAAATGATGTCGTTGATGTTTTGTGGTTATCTGTTTAACCTCCGGTTTGAAACCATTGAACTAGTTGTTTTCGGCCATCGCTTTTGCTCTCGACTAAAGGATAATTTTGCAAAATTTGCAAAATTCAAAATTAAGTTTACCCACGATTCCAGCTTATAAATATTTTTTTTTGGTTGAAGCTTATAAATAATTTTCATTTGCACAAAAAAAAAATATCATGATTTAACTTTGAATTGATGGACATGAAATATCTATTTTATAAAAATTCGGTATATCTCACAAGAGCTTAACACATCAGATTTTTCTTCTTTATGACACATTAACATTGATAAAAAAATATAAAAATTAAATTAAACTATTCCACTAATTTTAGATTTTCTAAAAACATGAATATTTTTTCAAAAACCAAAATCACACTAAATTTCAATAGAAGTCAATTTTACTACTCTAATCAAAATCAATGACTCAATTCTCTACTCATATATAATTTGCTATAATCCTTCGGAATTATAAAATCTTATCTTCTTTAGAATCAGAATTATAAAATCTTATCTTCTTTAGAAAAATACAAGTGTCTTACTCCTTAATGATTAAATACATAATCTAAAAATAAATTAGTGATAACAAGCAGTGGATATGACAGTGATGGCAATCAGGAACTTTGCTGCAATGGATAAGGCAAACAATAGGATTCAAAGACTATGAGGAAGAAGAAGATACACAAAATGAGAGAAAAATTATCCATGGAACACTGACTCAGAGGAGGACATGGGATCCAGATGGATATGAGGTGAATGAAGGAATAATGCATACGAATGCCAAGAAGATGAAGATGAGTACCTAAGTTTCCATCAGAAAATATAAAACAGTAAATCTCACTTACCTTTTCTACAACCTTTATAAGTTCCAAATCTCTAATATTGCTCTTTAGTAAAAAGACGGTCGCTCTCATGAATGATTCCCTTGTACCCAAATTACTAACATAATTTTTATGTTTTTATTAGCTTGTCTGGTTTTGAGAACCGATCTGGTTTAGTTTAACTTTAACTTTAAGTAGTTTTTATGTTGGTTAATGAATGACTTGGATTTTGACTTTGATTTATCTATATATGAATCTGGTTGCTCGGTTTTCTAGAGAATCAAATTTCAGTTATACGAAAATGTGGAATATAGAGTTATCCCACAAATCGGATAATGTGAAAACGAAATTGTACTACCAAACCGGACGGTTAGGTGTATTTTTATCAGACTTTAGCGAATAGTGAGCCGTAATCAGAAGACCATAATAAATAATAGTTAAATACATCGTGTGAGATCCATTAATCTTTGTGTCACCAATTCAAATCTGGTTCATGGCATAAGATTTATTAATTTTGAGAAGTTTCCAATCTTCAAATTAAAAGTATTTTTAATCATAATAAGGACTTTAGGAGTCTAAGGTGTTTTCAAGTGATATTTAGATTAACCATAGTTAGGAGCCTAAGATGTTAAAGTAATATTTAACGCATTGAAGGAGAAAGTTTATACCATAAATGGATACGTCCGAGAGTGATTACTATTGGCTCAATCATAACCCAAATTTAAGAAGATCACTGGTTTTTCATCAATAAGCCGTATATAGATTCAAAAGCATAAAAGGTGGTTTGTTTTAAGCACATGAATTTTTTTCCAAACCATATTCATAAGGCGAATACTGTAGAACTAAATGTTTAATATGCTCTTTTAACATGTAAGTCTTTTTCTCCAATATTAAAATCAAACCATAAACCATATGAACCATTTTTAAACACCATGAATCCAAAAAAATATTGACTGTGTGCACAAATTTTGATCAGGTGATGCATGAAAGTTGCATCAAATCTATTCGATAGAAATATTATAGTCTACAATCCTTTATTACAAACCATAAAAGCATAAACTATTTATTTGTTATATCACAATATCTATTCTTTATTTCTTTTCTTTTATGTAATTATATTTTTCCGGTATGTCACTGCAACTTAATGTAATGTGTTTATAATTAAATCCTAGTAAAAATTGAAAACTAAAATTTTGAATACACTACTTGATTTGGCTGGTTTTTTAGCCAAGTGTTGCGCTACATAATCTACACAATCTACACTTGGATTCGACCTCATTTAATATGTTATCACCAATGTTCTCTCAGCTGATGGAGTTTGCATAAGGAAAGATTGTGATGGCATTAGAGGGAGAGTACAACTTTGACTCAGTTGCAAAGTCTTCACTCGCGTGTCCTCAAGTTTTGCTTGAAGACAAACCAATTCAAGGTTCTTGTGAAGAATACTCATTCGAGTCTACATGGCATGTCATACAAGTGGTATGGCTCTATATCTTGAAACAATGTTCCATGAATTGGCATGTGGTACTTACTAGTAGAGTATAATATATTTGTTACTGCAACGCGACTACAAAACGGTCAAAACCTCATGAAAATAGTTATAAAAACGATAAGAGAGTGCTGAAAATAACATTTTGTTCCTACCAAAATTTCGTCAGAATTGTGTTTTATATCCAAAAATTAATAGATGTGATGTATGCGAAGTGAGGTTTGCATCTTTTGTCATGTTTCAAACCATGCATCTTTTGCCATGTTTCAAACCATGCCCTTCTATATAGTAATTAGTTAGGCAATAGAAGCCGAAGCTTAAGGTATTCAAACATGTGTCAAAATTGAAAACTAGCTAATAATTGGTAATATCAGTCAAGATGTAAACAAATTCAAAAGAATTAACACCCTACCTAAGTATAATAGTAATGACTAATGGGATAAATTCTTAAGACAGTCGAACACTCGATATAACCATGACACATTTGTTCTAAAAATAACACTCAGTGTCATTTATACATATGTAAAACAAACAGTAAAAATATCTCAAATTATACTAAATAACACTGCTAAACACTAACTTTTCTTAAAGATAATAGTAAAAAGAAAGAGATGGCTTGTAACTGTAGTCAAATTTCGTATATTAACTGCATAAGGATATAAAGCAATCAACGACTCAACATGCTTTTTTGTTCCTTCTCTTTTTCTTATAAACTTAATTGTTGTAGGCACCAGCTTTTGTCTCTTTTGCAAATTCTCATGAAGAAATTCTATTCTTCTTCTTATTAGTAAACATGTTCTTTAACGCTAATAAAAGAAAAAGAAAAAAAAAAGAAGACACGTCCCTTGAGTATCGTGCAGTGTAATCTTAATCGGATCTGGGCTTTGTGAATGTTCAAGCGCCTGCTTTTTCTGGGGAAAGACAAAGTTTATTATGGAAACAATTATCTAGTAGGATTATTTATTATTTTCACATTTATTTGCTTAACTCTTCTGTTTCCGAATTATGAATTACTGTTTCCTTAATTTACAAAAGATTTTGGAATATTAATATACCATGAAAATAAGTTGACAAAAAAAAAAATATATATACCATGAAAATAAAAAGAAACAGAGGCTCCCGGTATTTAAATACTATATAGAGTTTGATATAACCAAAAAAGGTAAAGCCTTGAAACTAGGGAAAAGACATACGACACCAGTAAAACATTGTACGTCGTCTGATTCTATATGAATGACGAGAATGCCCTTTAAAGATTATACTTGTAATTTGGTTGTAAATACTATAATCACCTAATTGCATAATAGCATGGAAGACAATCTCAAGTTCTCAACACCCAAAGTAATTGATGAATCTTATTACAGTGTATCTCAAGCTTTATATTCCTTTTTAGTTTAAGGAAAAAATCGATATTTTATAACTAATATATCAGTGTGTGTAAGCTAGTTGTTACCGAATTATGGAAATTTAATAGATTGACCCACATACCGGAATATCAAAATCTCTAAGTATAATGCGTCATTATAGTCGATACGCGTACTCTTTACAATGTATGGTCCAAAACTCCAAATGGTCCATACAATTCAGTCTATTATTATTATTCTTGGATCAGAGAAAATCAATGATGGTTTTATTACACTTTAAAGCATAATTTAGTGACCAGGATACTAATGGAATGTGAAACAAATCGAGACTTTAATCATTATGATTCCACAGGCTCGGTGCCCCCATTATAGCATAAACATTTGAAGAAAAACAAAAGATTAGGCATTAAAAAACGAAATTTATACATTTACAAGTCCTCCGGTCCAAATCATATACCAAATTTTAAAACTTCTAAACCCACCCCCCCAAAAAACAAAAACCTGCTCTAACACATTATCGATCGATCGATTACATTCACATCTAATCCGACTTGCAATAACAGATATGTCGTTTTCGATTCAAATACGAATATTTGAGTATTAGACATCGCTACTTTAATTCCCGAAAGAACCACTTAACCAACTATTTAAGTAATTAAACCGGAAAATTTTTCCTTAACCGTTAAACCTTCTTTTTGAAGTAGAAGCTTTTGGTAGGATCATCTTCTTCATTAGATTCTGAGTAGATAGATACTGAGCTCAGGAGCTCCATTACTATCAGGATTCATCATATAGAAAGCTTCAGAATCACGCGACCCAACGATTCGCTCGAATTTCGCCCTCATATACATTATATCTCCACCGCCACCGCCGCCGCCGCCGGCGAATGTCTCCTCCGTGTCCGGTAAAACTCCGGCGCCCATGGAAACCATCTCGAGCGCCTTCAAGACCTTTTTCTCCTTCTCACCACAGTCTCTCCTCGTCGCGAACCCACACTTTTTGCCGTTGCAATATGTCCTCCAAATCGGCTCCTCCACCAACCGCCGTGGAATCACCGTCTTCGTCTTATCTCCTCCGCCGTGACGGCGATTTCCGTTTTCTCCTTCTTCTTTTTCTTCCTCCTTGGCCTTATCGCATTCCAGAGCGATTCTGACGAGTCCCGAAGCCATCTCCTTGACTAAACCACTGATCGGAGTAGCGAGTTCGATTAGAAACGCCGGAGGGGAAGTTGGATCTTTCTGGATAGAGAAATGCACGTGTCCGCGACGGGATCCGAAAAGTGTACCCACGACCCGTGACCCGAGTCCGGAGTTGTTACCGGGTCGGGCTCTGCTGAGAGAAGCGATGACTGACCGGAGACGAGAAACGGCGAAGGATTGTAGTTTCCTTTTTGGAGTGATTACAGTAGAGGAAGAGGAAGAGGAAGAGGAAGGATTGTGTTTGGAAACGGGTTTAGTGTTGTCAGGAAGTGGGTTATTGGAAGAAACGTCGTCGTTTTCATCTGAACCGACTTTTCGTGTCCAGTGGAAACTATTGTGTCTCTTGGAGGTGAAGTCATGTGAATTTCCTTTCGCCATTGAAGGAAGTTGAAAGCTTTGAGAAGAGGAGAGAGAGAGAGAGGCAAAGAGAGAGAGTGTGTGTTTATGGATGTGGTAATGACCAAAGTAGCTGGTGTGAATTTAACTTCAGGGTTTGGTCTATTTGGTGACTACAATTCTCTCTCTCTTCACTCTTTTCTCTATCTCTCTCTTGTCGTTGTGAGTGTGTTGGTGAGAGAGAAGATAATACATTGACAGAGAATCAACTGTGACTGGACCCTACCAACTCATCTTTGTAGATGATTTTGGAAAACAAAGGAGAAAAAGAAAGAGAAACATAATAGTTCTTCTTTTGATTTGGAGAAATATAATAGTTTCATTGTGTGTAGATTTGTCTTTTGCTTTTTTAGTTCAGTATAGGTGTCAATTGATTCGACTCGGGATTAATTTTGGCTCCAAAGAGAATAATATATGAAAAAAATCATCCACCGAAGAGGTAAAGATTAAAACTGATTTTTGTTTCTCTAATTGTCTCTTCAGGTCTACTTAATGATGTTCATGATCATTTTTCATCTTAGACTCTTTGTTTCTCTGATGAATGTGAATTATAAGAACGTAGGCCTAGCTCATCTATAAAACATGTAATGTAGAGTAGACATATAATTGCATTGCCATTAGTGCTATATTTTAAGAAAATTGTGCTGCCGTGAATGTGGATCTTTGTTTATATTTAATACTCTTTTGTTGTATTATTTGGCTTTTGAGATATTAGAGAATAACTAGGATTGTGTTTTTGTTGAATACTTTGGGAGAAACACGAGAAATGACAAAAGAAAGGAATCTGGAGACAAAGTGTGTGTGTTGTTTCATTTTCGTTGTGGGGTAATCACAAAGAGCCTTATTTTGTTTTGACTCCTCCTTTTTTTGTTTGACTTCAATCTTTATACGGTAAAAAAGTGTTTAGTACACTTATCAGATCCTTCTTTATAACAAATCTATATTCTACATATCAACCTCTCTAGTCATATTGAAGATTTGAAAGATGTTTTCAACCAGATTTTGAAATGAATGGATTAGATATCAACACCACCCCGAACTTAAACCATGCATGTTGTTTAGGTATATATGTTAACTAACTAGAAGCGCTGTGCATGAATTTTCATGGACCAAAATTTAAGTGTCAATCGCTTAATTAATGACAGTATCTACACTTACTGTACAAAAAAACTGAGTTGAAATCTGTCAACATAATACAACCATTGTAACAAGACTCGAGATTAATCGAAATATATGTGCTTTGGTTGTTTCTTAAGTTTATTAAGAACGAATTTTTCATCCCAATTCCTTTTTTTTTCCTGCGTCAAGAAGTTCGAGACTTGTTTAATTTGTCCCATAATTTTCTGGGACTGAAAGCCATAGCAGATGAATTTCATCAGTTATCGTGGTTCAAGTGTTTATGCCTAATATTATTTTGTATGGACTTATACTGGAAAGTTTAATGTATTCAACTATTCATGAATGATGGATGAATCTTATATAATTGTTAATACAGTATCGATTCAGTACGAAATATTCTTCAAATAAAGATTGGTGTGACGTGCCATACAACATTCGACAGGCTTTGTCTTGTATGAATGTATCGTTGTATAAAACGGTCCTATAATACAAATTGTATGATAATGTTAGAAAAGAGTAAAAAGTTAAATAATATAGTTTTGATTATTGACGTCATAAATGGAGATATGATCTAGGCCTGTAACGATTCTCGTTGTTGTCGGGTGCAGAGTAAACAGAGACCTGCGAACTGACACGTCACTCCGGGGGTTGATGGTCCTAGCTAGTAACTAAGTACCTTGCCCTTCTACGACTTCTCCCTCACCCGATTCACCTCTTTACGCTTTTTGTATGCTTCAATGATGTCATCATCCATCAGTTTTTATTATTTTATTTTATAGTAAGAAAGTCGTAACTTATGTTGAATTCGTAAATGTAAAAAGACAAAACATACGAACATACAAATAATTGAGCAAGACTGTATGTTAATACAAAAGTTAATAGATGTACTCTTCTATATATCAACAATCGAAATAGTGTATTTATATTCTCATCATTCAATTGACGTCACTGATAAAACCATAATCACATGACATTTTCCTTAGTATTTCTTTCGTCTTCATCAAGAAAATGAACAATATGTGTATTTGGCAAAAAGTAAGCTCTTCACCTCGTATGTACACAATAATCGACCATATTTATGCAATAGGTTTACCAAAAATGTCGCCTGTAAAAATTTCACAAGACGTCGCCGACAATTAGTATGGAAGAAGTTATGAATTAAAAAGGTAAAAGATTTTGAGAGAAATAAGAATCAATCGATTCACAAGTGTAACTGAGTCACTTGTTGGATAATATAAGCAACCGCGTTAACTAAATCACTGAACACAAGAATCCATGCAAAGTATACAAATATTGGTTTATATTAATGGTACAATTACACTAAATCACTAAAACCACCCAATCTACAAACATTAGGAATTTTAATCAAACTCCCTCTGTAAACTCATTGAATCGGAGGCTTTGATGTAGACCTGACCCACCATGTTTTCTTACGACAGAAGTGTAACACAAAACAGGAAATAATTACTAATTACATCTGAATCATCAAGTGTTTTTAGATCATAAAACACTAACTTAGATTATACTAAGAGCATATAAACAGAGGACATGCGCATTTGCACTTACAAGGGAAGGTTAAAAGGATGCTTTTTTTTTTTTTTTGCCTATCGATTCAAAGAAAGCTTATCATTACAGTTTCAATTAGCTTTGTAGACTTCTCTGATCGGTTTCTGGATGTTCAGGTTGAGGAACCGGAACACCTCCATTCATTCTTGCACGTGCTTCTGCAAACATACGTTGTTGCTCAGCTGCTGCTTCTTCCTCAGTCATTTGAGCTCCACTGTTCCATTTCACGCTCCTCTGTGTGTCCTGCTAAAGAGTTGCAAAAGTAGGAGACAATTAATGTCCAAGGTTCCATCTTCTTCTTCTCGGTCCTAAAGAGTATGAGAAGCAGAGGGTTATTACCATGGTTTCGTACTTATGTTGCTCATACGCAGCATAGACTTCCTCAATGTATTCTCCAAAACCAAGAACCTGTTCACAGCAAAATAACGAGTTTTGAAAACAGATACTCATATCCTTAGGAATAAGATTATGTATTTTCTTATAAGAAAGGGCGTCTTTTTGTTTGGTAACGGTCACATGGATAAGAATGTCAAAATGTAAAACCTGTAGTGCCTTGAGAACATGTTCAGGGGCAATCGTCCGTTTGTCCTCTTTGTTACAAACGTCATTTGATTCCGAAGAAACAAGATTTATAAACTCTGCAATACAAATGTCTAAAATTAAAACACGGTAAGAAAACCAAGAAGACAAGAACTCGAGTGATTTCCAGATACGGAGCAAGTGAAAATCTCACATATCGGTTAACTAGGAGAAGTAGAGAAACAGAGGGAATCTATGATCTTTACCTACACAACACTCAATCAGAAGATCTTGAGCATCTCTAGCAACACGGACATCTGGGGGTAACATCTCCTTTATGATTTTAGTCATCGTAGCTGAAAAATTAACAGAAGAATCGTATTATTAGCAACAAAACAAATTGGGATTAACATGATGGTCATAAATTCCGTAACCCTCGACGCAGTTTTCAATACAACCTGCACGTATGTATCGAGCTAGATTCACAAATTATATGATCCATAACAGTGGATTCAAAAACATCGATAACTTAATTCCAAATTCTAAAAGGCGTCGGAAATCACCAATACAACCCATTAAAGAACAAATGGGTAATGATTAATGGTCAGTGGATCGAAAATGAACGATTTGAAAACCAACCTTTCGGAAGCGAAGCGTCTTCCTTGGATTTGCCAACTATATCCATTGGATCCATCGTTTAATCTACAAAATTAATCAGATTACGGGTACCGTAATCGTAAAAGAAGATCCACATATGGTGCAATCACGAAACGAAGATGGAGCAGCGATGAAAAATGGAAAAAATAGAGATATATGAATCATCAACTGGGAGCCCTCATCAACTCACCGTAGAGTCAACAGGGTTCGTAGCTTGAACAAACAAGATCCAAGCTCGAGAGCAGACGAGTCAACCGAGTCGCGGCGAGATCAGGAGGCGGCCGATCGGATTGTACGGAATCTTATCGGAGGAATTTCTCTCTCCTTCGCCTTCTCTAACAGAGTCGATTAGGGCAGGCGGAAGACGCAAAAGCGCGTGAAACCCACTTTTTCCAAACGCTACAGATGGCGCGTGATGATAATTTTAATCCCTTAAAAAGAAATGAGAAATTTATATAAAAATAAAGGTAAAGAAATCAAATGGGCCGAAAGTCGACCCGAATTAAGCCCATGTCTCCTTTTCATCCTTCTCGGCTCTGATTCCGCTCCGGGAACTCGGTTATTACTCAATTAGGAACCTCGGATTGTTGATTTCTTCGGTGGTGAAGAGAATGGGTTCAGACGAGGAGGATTTCGTCTTTCACGGGACACCAATAGAGCGCGAGGAAGAAATCGGGAGCCGGAAGAAGAAAGCAGTCGCTGGGGCTTCAGGCAACCTAAGAACTCTGCCTGCTTGGAAGCAAGAGGTGTGTCTTTGATTTCTTCTAGTTCGTCTCTTTAGTTGTGGATGCATAGAGAAATCAAACATCGCGAGAATCGCGTCTGCCATGAACATTGCAATATTTTTCCGGCGTGTTTTGTTCTGTGATTTTCAGCTTACTGTAGAGAGCTTAAATTAGTTTTTTTTGCCGAGTGGTCTCTTTGAGCCCTTCCGATTTCAGCTCTTTCCTTCACGGTTGAGAAATTGGAGTAGTGGGAGCTTAAAAAAATTATCAGTATATGGGAATTAACTTTAGCAAGAAATCGATGTGAATGTCTCTCTTAGAGCTGGTTTAGTACCGAGAATCATGTTTATCCGAGATTTTGTTATTTGGTGTATTTTTTCTCGCTCAATAATGTATCTATGGATAGTAATTAGATTGATCATTTGCATATAGGCGTTGCCTTGAAGGTATATTGATATATGCAATTTTGATAAATGTTGGCATGTTCCTTGGTGTCTAGATTGTAGATGCAAATTTATCGAAGCAATCTATGTTCACAATTTTCTCCTTAAAAATGGATGCATAGTACTGCTTACAATTCCTTGTCCAGGTTCCTAATGCAGATGCTTTCCACCATGATTTGTATTACTGGAAATAGCGTCTATTTGTATATAGTTATCTTATATGAAAAGCTGCTAACATCCAAAGTCTTACATACTCAGGTGACTGATGAAGAAGGCCGGAGAAGGTTCCATGGAGCATTTACTGGTGGATATTCTGCTGGGTATTACAATACAGTGGGGTCAAAAGAGGGTAAAGTTTAAATTACTTTGATTTTTTTTTAGATTTTCATCTGTACTTTCTGTTTACAATCCAAGTTGAATTTCAGGCTGGGCTCCACAGTCATTTACGTCATCAAGGAAGAACAGAGCTGGAGCGAGAAAGCAAAGTGTTTCAGACTTTCTAGATGAAGATGAAAGGGCGGTACGTTTCATATTCTTCAACTTTTTAGATTATTTAAAGCTTTATTTCAGCTCATTAGGGTTTAGGCTCGTCAAAGTTTGATTACCGCATACTGCATAATCTTTCCGTAACACTTCTCAGTGGTAACATGGCCAGTGGGTAAATTCATATTTATCTGTGGAAGATGTCCAATATTTGGATTTTGGAACGATGTTGAGTCACTCTAAATTCTTTTGCATTTCAGGAACTGGAGGGCCAATCATTGTCTGCGAGCTCACAATTTGACACATTTGGTTTTACAGCAGCCGAACATTCTCGCAAGCAAGCTGAGAAAGAACAGCATGAAAGGTCTCTGTATACTTTTGTGTCATATTCCTTAATGCTTTTCATGCATTGTTGCAGCCTGATCAGAATTCAAGTGTAGATCGGATTTCCCATTCATTCTTATTAATCTATCTACTACACATTGCAATCATTTCGAAGTTTCTTTGGGGCTATGTTTAGGCTGTTTTTTTCAGGGTTGCTTCGTTTTGCTTAGGCATGAGTAAAAATGTTTTACACATTGCGTGATGGTCTAATTTCGTTAAGAAGTTTCTATAACTTAAGGTTCTTTTTCTTCATTTGAGTTGGCCATGAAGTTCTTTTTCATATATATTTTCTTTCGTTGTAACAATTTTTTTCTGTCTCACAGGCCATCAGCCATTCCTGGGCCAGTGCATGACGAACTTGTTGCTCCAGTTTCGGAGTCAATTGGTTAGTTGCGAAAAGCTTCTTTAGAAATTTTCAAAACCTCCCTTACGTTCTCCTATTTAATTTTCTCCAATGCATTAAGTAAACTAATCTTGATCTCACACATATGCTTCTTTCTTTTATTGCAGGGGTCAAACTTTTGCTAAAGATGGGATGGCGGCGTGGTCATTCAATAATGGATGTGCGTGCTAGTTCAGGTTTGAAACTTGTTTAACATGCACTAATCCATAAATTTCGTTTGTGCACCAATGGGCACTGGGTACTTCTTTTTATTTTGGAAATTCACAGCAAGCTACTCTTTTTTTTTTTCCTTTGACTTTACTCCTAATATATTTTGAGTTTATTAATCCATGCTTTTAACGTGTGTGTCTCTTTGATACTGTCGTCGGTGCAGATGCTCGTAGGGAAGCTAGAAAAGCATTCTTAGCCTTCTCTGCTGATGAGAACACGAAGGAAAGTTCGGACTCACTCGTTTTGGAGAATGAAGTGGACACTTCTCTGGATCCACAGTTTAATGAAGATATAAAATTTTCTGAATCCACTCCTGTGAGTGAACTTTCTAGTTTCTCCTATGCAAACTAGCTTTATGTTGTTGATTGTAATTGCTACTGGTGTCACACATCTATTATTCATATTTTTTCTTGAACTTTTCTATTTAAATTTTGGTATCAGAATAAATAGATGACTGTGAATATTGCTTCCAGTCTGCTGCAGATTCTGTAGATAGTATCCTCAGATATATTGATTGAGATGATATTATTTTTTCCTTCATTATCTGTTGCAGGTATATGTTCTCAATCCAAAGCAGGACCTGCATGGTTTGGGATTTGATCCTTTTAAGCATGCTCCTGAATTTAGAGGTATCTAGTTTTGACTTTTATGATGTGTTTCTGCTGTCAGAGCATTCTTGGTCACTAACTTGCATTTTAATTTTCTGAAATGTAGAAAAGAAAAGATCGCGCTTGTCTGCCAGTAAGGAGGCTGGCTTTAGAAAACCTTTGTCAATGAAGGAAAGTCTTTTCGGACCCAAATGTAAGATCTTGATTCACCATTTGTCTTTTTCCTCAACTTTGCGTAAAGACACGTTTATGCTCTATCGTGTGTCTCTATGCCAGATTTATCTTAGTATTATTGCTGCGTGCAAACTACTTGCTAATATGAGTTGAACAATCAGCAGGAAAGATTGCTCCTGGTTTTGGCATTGGGGCACTTGAGGAGCTTGATGTCGAGGATGAAGATGTCTATGCTGGTAAGAGAGGATGGCCATTTCCATAATTATGGTTGTTCTTCGATAATTTAAGCATACATGTTTGTTGAGTTTAAACTGTTTCTCTGATTCTCGGGGAAGCAAACCATTGTCTTTCAAAGTAATTTACTTTTGGAATATAATAATATTGGTAAATGGTGCAAAAATCTCCTTGATGCGTTGAAGTGTTAGTTTTGAATTCATCAATCGCCTGTTTCAGGATATTCTGCAATACCAAGGTTTTTTCATTTTTTTCAGGTTATGACTTTGATCAGACTTATGCTATAGAAGATGAACAGCCAGCAAGACCGAGCAATGACAGTAGACTGAGGCTAACCTCAAGAGAGCATAACGTTCTGCCAGGTTTTGGAGCGGCTTCGAATACTGACTACAGTGTAGATAGGTATAACAAACTAATTTTAAACTCAAAGTTATCAGAGTTTATCACACATTGCACGTCCAGTAGAGCTTGCTCGCAGACTTTTCTGACTTTTCACTTTTATCTGCATAATACTCTAATTCATGTCATTTTTTTCAATATTGTACTAGATTTGATCCTCCGAAAATCCCAAAGGACTTTGTGGCCCGGCACAAGTTTCCTGGTCCTCTGGAGGCTGAAAGCAAGCCAACTGCTTCTGCTCCTCCAGATGTTCCTCCCCCTGAAGATAATAGTCTGAAACTTTTGATTGATGGATTTGCAACTTTTGTTTCCCGTTGTGGGAAACTATACGAGGATCTTTCTAGAGAGAAGAACGAATCTAATCAGTTGTTTGATTTTCTTCGGGGAGGTAACGGTCATGACTACTATGTAAGAAGGCTGTGGGAGGAGCAACAAAAGCGCAGTGATCAAAGTAAGCTGCAATTAGATGTTAAGGTCTCTGCAAGCGTGCAGAAAATGACTGCAGAAACGCGTGGCAGCTTATTAGGGGAAAGGCCATTGCCTAAAAGTTTGAAAGAAACTGAAGCTTCTGCTTCTTCTGGAGGGTCCTTCCAATTCCCGACCAATCTCTCTGACACATTCACCAAATCAGCTTCATCTGTAAGTACACAACTTTACACCTTTATTAGAATTTTAGCCGGATTACACTTGGTAGATGTGTTTAAAGGAAGTGATCTGCCTTTCTTTCCCTTGCACTGACATTCTTGACTCTTTTTCTCCTTGACATAGCAAGAGGCAGCAGATGCTGTCAAGCCCTTCAAAGATGACATGGCAAAACAAGAAAGATTTGAGCAGTTTCTCAAGGAGAAATACAAAGGAGGGTTACGTACAACAGACTCCAACAGAGTTAACAGCATGTCGGAATCAGCTCGTGCTCAAGAGAGGCTGGACTTTGAGGCTGCAGCTGAAGCAATTGAGAAAGGGAAAGCTTATAAGGAGGTCAGACGGGCTACTGAACTGCCCATCGACTTCCTTGCAGGAGGGCTGCAGTTTACTTCTGGTGGAACAGAGGTTTGTCTACAAAATTTTCATTGCAGTTCTTCTGTTCACCGGCAGTCTATGCTCATATGTAAAACTATTTTTTTTTTTTTACAGCAAATTAAAGACACTGGAGTGGTAGACATGAAAACGAGTAAGACATACCCTAAAAGAGAAGAGTTCCAATGGCGTCCTGCACCTCTTTTGTGCAAACGATTCGATCTCCCTGATCCGTTCATGGGAAAGGTAAATAAATGGTTCTTTGTTTCTCCTTTCTGATTGTCATTGTAAAAGCTTACATTCGTTGAACACTAGAAAATAGATTGTCCTATAATGTCTTGTTCTGGAACGCACTTGTTAATAAAAGTTTGCATAATCGTAACCTTAATCACATTAGTTGCAATTTTGCTCAGATAAGATAAGATATGTTTACAGTGAATAATGTGCATGTTGAGAAGGAAAAAAAAAAAGAGGATGGGAACAATACTTTCTACTTGATATCTTTTGGTTATTTTTGTCATAATACACGGGACCATTGTATTCAGTGTCCTGTTCTTGCTGACGTGTTAATGCTTGATTCAACAATCTCTACATTTGCCATTCAATTTTACAGCCGGCAACTGCTCCGCGAGCGAGAAACAAAATGGATTCTCTCATATTCTTGCCGGATACAGTGAAAGCTGCATCTGGATCGGGAGCAAGCCTTTCCGCACGTCAAGTGTCTGAGTTACAAGAACCTAAGAAAGAGACATCAGTAGAAGAACCTGAAGTCGAGGTAGAAGTGGAGAATGTTGAGAGACCTGTTGATCTTTACAAGGTACAGATGGTGTCTTTTGTCTGCGAAAATTTATGCTAACTCACGTTAATATTTTCAGTCGATTAAAAATTTTCTCGGCCATGTTCACTTTGTAGGCCATATTCTCTGATGATTCTGAAGATGATGATGAAGAACAACCTATGAATGGAAAGAGACAAGAGGGTCAAGAAAAGAAGAATGAAGCGGCTGCAACAACATTAAACCGACTGATAGCTGGTGATTTTCTAGAATCTCTAGGGAAAGAACTAGGTTTTGAAGTACCTGCTGATGTCACCTACCCGGAAGGAACCAAGCCAATGGAAGAAGATAACAAGTCCAAAGGCAAACCCGATGCATCTTCTGAGAAAAGACCTGGATTGAAAGAGAAACCGGAGGAGAAGACGAGCAGCCTCACCCTCGGGTCTGGAGAAGAAAAGAGTGAAAAAAAGAGAGAGAAGTCGCCAGGAAAGTGGAGTGGCGGAAACGATCTATCTTCGAGTGACTCTTCAGGAGATGAGCGGAGGAGGAGAAAACGTTCCAAGAAGGATAGGCATAGAAAGAACGATTCAGAGAGCGATTCGTCCAGCGACTACCACAAGCATAGATTAAGAAGAAAGCGGAGAGAATCTTCTAGAGAGAAGAGAAGTAGCCACAAGAAGCATACAAAGCATTACAAGAATTCATCTTCTTCGCGGTACAGCGCTGACGAAGAACGGAAAGAGTCAAAGCGGGAGAAGCGGAGGCGACGAGACTAAAAAGCATTATTTGTCTAAATCTCTATGCAGATCACAATGAAGAGAGAGGTTCAAACACTTTTGTGTTTGGAGATGTCGCTAAGATTTTAGTGTTTGATGATGTTCGAATAAGATTTTAGGTTGTATGAGAGCTCCATATAATCGAAATGGGACATAGGTTTCACTGATTAAATAGTTATACATTTTTGACCGGGAAAAATAAATTAGTAGTACATGAAAATTTGAAAACCAGAGCTAATAACTGATCTAATAAAAACCCTTTATTAAACATATTTTCTTGCTATTCTAAAGCCAAAATAAAATTTCTTCTAGAGGGTTTGAATTAACAAAACGCCTATTCAAATGGAGGGGAGAGACATGTTGCTACATCGTGCGTTGCGCTGCGTTTTGTTGGGAAGAACCTAAAACGGCACGAGCGGTCTCCAAAACGCCTTGACCGCTCACATAGTGACTCCGACACACCGGCATATACACTTCGGCTCCTCCGATCAGTTCCGTCTCTCTCTCCTCCGTCTTCCTCAGCGTAAACGAAGCTCTCTTCCCGCACACCTCACACCGTGACGTCAGCTTCGTCACCGTATCCGCAATCGGAATTATATCCAGCACCGACCCGAACCTCCTCCTCAGATAATCCCCGTCCAATCCAGCTACAATTACCGTTTTGCCCTCCTTATCAGCAGCTTCGCGGCAAAACTCGTACAGGTCTCCGAAGAACTGAGCTTCGTCGATCCCAATCACATCCAATTGATTCTCATACGCGTCCAATCCGAATCTCTCTCTGAAAGACGCTAAATCCGGAATAGCCCAGCAAGGGAATTTCTCTCCGTCGTGGCTCACTATCGACTCAACACAGTACCTTGTGTCTTTATCCGATTTGATAATCGCTATCTTTTTCCCCATTTCCCTCTCCGCGAGCATACGGCGGAGAAGCGTCGTGGTTTTACCGGAGAACATAGGACCGACGACGACGTGTATCTCTCCGGGAGCGGAGAAGGAGGAGAACGACTTGGATGCCGCATCCGTCTTTAACTCTCTGCTGGAAACCGTAGAGCGATGCGAATCGACGGGGAATCTGCTGAGCGCGAAGGCGGAATCGGTGAGAGGATAACGGGAGACGCGAAGAAGACTAGAGAAGAGAGCAGGTTTAGGGAGATGAAGAGAGAAAGGCGCAAGAGATGGCGAGATTAGTGTTCTCATCGAAGCAGCAAACATTTGAGATCCGTTTGATTGCAGAAGGAAGGGGAGATGGTGAAAGCCGTAGGTATTCGCAACACCAAGATTTTGTTTTTAGGGTTTAAGCATAGGGAAGGGGGTTTATTGGAGCGAGTAATTTAGACATTCAAGTGGAGTCTGTAACTCTGTATTATTATTAATTCCAGGGATTAATTCATTCACAAATGTTACGTTTCAATCCATAGTAATGTCAATGATTAGAACAATATTCGAACCCAAAACATATTAGATTCATACTAGATAATTCATCAAGTGGATTCAGAAATATTTTAAAATTACATAAAACTAGTATTAAATTTCAAATGACGATCTCAACATTTGCAATCGATTTTTTTTTTCTTACCAAAATACCAAAAAAAGAATAAGAGAACAAGATTAAAAGATTTGGATTTATCAGTGGCCTGTTTCCTAGGATTTGCTACAACAATACCAAGTGTTTTGTCATTTGAATTTTTGTTTTTTTCTTACAAAACCAAAATTTATAGTTGCTAATTTAAAAAACAAAACCATTCAAGACTAGAAAATAGAATGAAAAAAAAAGTTGAAAAGGTTGACATAAAAGAAGAATAATTTTGTTTTTTCTTCAATCAAGGACTCCAATTTGTTGACCAAAAGGACAAAAGATGAGAAAATTATGTACGGCAAAAAGAAGAAAAAACGGTGAGTCATCAGATTCCTCTTCATTTTCAATTTCGTTGAGTCTACTTTTTTACTGATATTTGAAACTCTCAGATTCTCACATGCATCTGTGTATGTAGCCACGCCTCTCTATATATAATACAAGCTCGTAGATATTACTCTGCATCTACCTCTCTCTCTGTAAATTTATCTACTTTTGAGATCCAGCTTCCATCAATGATTAATTTGTGTTCAGCACCGATTTTTTCAGATCTGTGAATTATTCTAATTTGCTCGAGTCCTATTTACTTTCTTTGACGAATATGATGATAGTTGAAGTCGCTGGAGGCAGCGGTTCATCGATCAATTCCTGAGAAATTTTCTTTCGATGTTGGACACTTTACATCGAAAGCATGAATCGATCGATAAACCTCTGCATCCAGCGCTTCTCCTTCCTCATTTGTCGCCTCTTTTTTTTTTTTTTTTTGTTAAGATACTTTTGGATTGGGAAAGTTTAGTCTGTTGCTAAACCAAATATTTGAAATTTATCCCAAATTTGATTGAAAGTATTATTATTTCTTGAGGTTCTTAGGTGTAAGTGAAAGAAGAAGAAATCAAGTAAATTCTTGTCTAAGAAAAAAAAAATTAAGGACTTTTGTTCTTGGACTGTGATTGGTGGTAATTAAAGATAGTAGAGATGGATGATTCTTGTCTCTTTGAAAGGTTTGGTTTAGTTTTTTTTTTTTTTTAAGGATAAAAGATCAATCATTTTGTTTTTGTTTGTAGCTGTACTTCCAATCATGTGTTCATAGTTGACTAGTATCTACGCCAAATCCTACCATGTGGTTCTGTTGATGAAAACTTCGGTTACAATTCAGTTTTTTTATATATTTCCTTTCCTCTATACACTGACAGTTTGTAGTAGCTTTTTTTCTTGATCTGTTTTCTTGAACGATGTTCCTGAATCTAATGATGATGCAGTTTGTCTTTTGGTTTTCATGTAATCAAGGTTTGAGTTTCATGTAGACTACTGTCTTCATCTAGCAAGGGATTTCGTTGAGCCATGGATACTTTATTAGACCCTTGCCTCAAGTTTCGTTCCTGTTTCTTTTGCCTGACCATGGGCCATGGCTATGTTGTTATGGATTCCCTCTCAAGTTTTGCTGTGGTATTTGGTTTTCTTGATACAATGTGTGCTTTAAACCGCTAGTTTAACAGGACATTGCATTACTGGATTATAATCCTTGTTTTTGACATCCAAGTTTTCTCCCTTTTGTTTATTCTTGTCTTGTGATCAGATATCCACATAGAATACCACTCTCTTTGTACGTATATGGAATCGGGTACACTGCACACTTCAGAGCATAATCAGGATCCAAGTGGTGATATTCAGTGATTAATATCAGTCTTGAGAGCCATGCTACTTCTTTTTCCTTTCGTATTAGTTTCTGCATTGGAGCATTACTATTTATGAGAGTGGATGTTCATAAGAAGAATCATATTCACTCCCGAAACTTTCCTCTCTCTATATAATGGCATTATGTGTAGAAAAAGACACTTTTTGTTTGTCATTTGTGTTCTTTTTTTTTTTCCAAAAAGGTGAAGGAATCTGGTGAAAGTGAATGGATTCCTGAGCTCGTGGGTTTTAAAATTCCTTGGAGTAAACTTCAAATGGTAACAAGATTCCATTCTCAAATTAGGTAATAAAAGGAGAATCTTGTTCTTCAGGATCAAAGACTTGTGCTCTTTCTTAGATTCCCCTTACTGGAGGGTGGTAAAACATGAGAAAATGGTGTTATTCACTTCGTTCTTATATAGAATATGTGATGATGGTGACATTACTATTGATATGATATCACTACCTAGGCTGGTGATTTAACAAACATGAACTTAATAGCGTATTGGTGAATTTCATGAATAAGCGTCATCGAAATCCGTGTTTGAGTTTCTTCACATGGATTTGGTAGATCTTTTTCTAAGTGTTTAGATGGTGAATTATATAACAAATTGTTATAGCTAATATGTGAACTAGTTTGTTTTAAGGTCTAATTATGGTGCCACTATACATAATTGGGAAATAGATTTGTAAATGATATGGAGCTAATGAACTGGTGTGTTTTTGCTCATCTTCCTTTAATCATGGGCAATTTATTATGAATAGAATAGAAGGTTGTAGAAGTGTGGTTTTGGTTAATCCATTTGTTCACCATGCTAACCAAAGGAGAAGAAGGGACCTAAACCAAAACCGGTCAATCTTTGAAGTCTTTTTTTTTTTTGGTTTTGGTTCATATAAGATTATGTTTTTAATTGGTATCAACACAATTTGACGGTTGGAGACTGAACCACTTCCTCGGTTATCGATCGATGACAGCTTTCTCTTTCACGGCTCTTGCCGCTTTAACCGCTATTATTTCTACTCGTCTTGTTTTTAACCGTTTACGATACTCTACTCTCTTTGTTAAAATAATGGTTGCCAATTGGACCCATGGTTTTAAATATTCTCTGATTTTAGTCCTGTTGTTGCAATTGCAATATATTCAAACGCAAAAGCAACGATTCTGCTTTGGATCGGCAATGAGTGGCTCAGCTTGCACAATAAACTGCCACGTAGGATTTTTCTGACCAATCAGAGACCATCATTCAAATCCTCCTTTCTTTGATCGTTTTTTTCAAGAGACGCTCAATCATAACCATAAGCTCAATCTCCAGTGTTTTTTTTCCTAAATGTATTTATAATCTTCACCAAAAGAGTAAGGCTGAAGAACAGTTTGCAGACAACATAGAGGAGAATCACCATAGCTTCTTTGTCTTTTTTACTCTTGTCACATCAATTTGTGAAAGGGTGGCAGAGAAACCATGGCTATGGCGGAGATGGCAATGAAGTCCTCAGTAACTGCAAAACTCACTATTCTTTCTTCTTCTTCTTCTTCTTCGTCTTGTAAAAAGAGAGAGAGACAAATCTCTGTCGCACTTCCAACATCAACCTCAATCTCTCTGTTATCTCTCTTCGCATCTCCTCCTCATGAAGCCAAAGCTGCTGTTTCCATTGCCAAGGACCAAATCGTCTCCTCTCTCACTGAAGTAATTATCTCACTTCTTTTCCTTCCCCTCTTCACTCTTTTCGTAACCTTTCGTTGACGAAATCGTTGTCTTTTAACAGGTGGAGAAAACAATCAACCAGGTTCAAGAAACTGGTTCGAGTGTTTTCGACGCAACGCAGCGTGTTTTTCAAGTGGTAGGAGATGCTCTTAAACCAGCCTTGGACACTGCTTTGCCCATCGCAAAGCAAGCCGGTGAAGAGGCTTTAAAGCTTGCTTCTCCTGCTTTCTCAGAGGCTTCAAAGAAAGCTCAAGAAGCAATGCAAAGCTCTGGTATTGATGCAGAGCCTGTCTATAATGCTGCAAAGGTCAGAGTTTTATTACATTAGACCTCGGAAATTTTTAGGTTTTGAGGGACATTGAATAAGTTGTGGGTTTTTTGTATGGATGTAGACAGTAACAGATGTGGCACAACAGACAACAAAGGCGATTGAAGATGCTAAGCCGATTGCTTCATCGACCATGGAGACGATTTCTTCGGCTGATCCTAGTGTCATTGTTGTTGCTGCTGGAGCGGCGTTTATTGCTTACCTTCTCCTTCCTCCTGTTTGGTCTGCCATATCTTTCAACTTTCGTGGTTACAAAGGTACCCTCAATTTCTTAGCCTGAAACTCAAACATATCATCATCTTTGAGAACAACATAGAAAGTTTTTGTTGATAGACTTCTTTTTGTGGTGAAAATGTCACAAATGTACTGGTGATCTATATTGCATCCAGAGTCTAATTCAAGTTAACAAAAACTTGGGAACTGATTGAGAATTACTCTGTGTTTGTGGTTTGCTGTTTTGAAGGTGATCTCTCGCCGGCTCAAACGCTTGATCTTCTCTGTGCCAAGAACTACTTAATGGTGGATATAAGATCAGAGAAAGACAAGGAAAAAGCTGGGATTCCTCGTCTCCCTTCAAATGCTAAGAACCGTATGATCGCCATTCCGTAAGTGTTTGTTTTGTTTTACTTTTGATCTTATCTATGTGTGTGTGTGTGTCTTCTTCTTTGCCTGGAAAAAAATAGAAAGAAACAGAAAACTCTTTTTTCTTCTCATTATATCAGATTAGAAGAACTACCGAACAAAGTAAAAGGAATCGTCAGGAACTCAAAAAGAGTTGAAGCAGAAATTGCAGCATTAAAGATTTCTTACCTCAAAAAAATCAACAAAGGCTCAAATATCATCATCATGGACTCGTGAGTTTAATTTAATTGCTCTTTTACAAGACTTTGTGAATCTTTTAAAAAAAAACCAAAAAGATTTTTTATCTTTATTGGTCTCTTTCTTTTTTCTGTCTCGTAGGTACTCGGATTCAGCTAAAATAGTGGCGAAAACGTTAAAGATACTCGGGTTTAAGAATTGCTGGATTGTGACGGATGGATTCTCCGGTGGCAGAGGATGGTTGCAGAGCCGGTTAGGCACTGATTCTTACAACTTCTCGTTCGCTCAGGTCTTGTCTCCATCTCGGATTATCCCGGCAGCTTCTAGAAGCTTCGGTACCAGATCCGGGACCAAGTTCCTTCCTGGCTCCGACTGATGCAAGAGGATCATCATATAACAATATTATAGCTAAAAAAAGTGTTGCTTTTCTATTCCTTTTTATCTCTCAATTCTGAGAGATCTTTTGATATGATTTTCCGAATTATTATTTCTCTTTCACATTGATGATTTGGAAGTGAACCCAACGAAGATGAAATCGAACTAAAGTAATAGCTAGCTAGAGCCTTTGAAACCTGAAGATCAATCTAAAGCAAGTCTGAAAAATTCGAGAACAAA
The DNA here is from genome assembly GCF_000478725.1 of Eutrema salsugineum. NCBI lineage: Eukaryota > Viridiplantae > Streptophyta > Magnoliopsida > Brassicales > Brassicaceae > Eutrema > Eutrema salsugineum. The sequence continues at coordinate 2,727,698 of NW_006256547.1, read as the reverse complement.
AAAATGTGATCAAATAAACCGGGATGGTTTGGCCTATAGTTGGTTGGTAGGTAGGTTAGGTAGGAATAATTTTGGGATAAAGCTGAAAATTCAGATTATAAGTTGTAATTTCACATAGATGCAAAGCTGATCATATTTGGACCATCTTGTATGTAGGTCTGTGTCTGTCTGATAATCTTTAAACATCTTACACTCTACTGATTCATTAAGTACAAAGTTTGAAACTGAATTTAGACGGAAATCAATACATTGATACATAACCATCATCATAAAAGGTAATATCTAATATATAAGACGATCAAAAGTGGAAAGGGATAAAAAAAAAGTGTCATATAATGCAACTATATAATGCAACTATAGAATGTACATAGACTGAAACCAACACCAAGATACATAAAAAATCATTAAAAAAGTAACTCCCAAACGAGAAGATGATAATCAGACGTGGAAAGATTGTCAGATATCAGGAATAGATTGACACGTGGCAATCACGAGCTCTCTTTATATTACGTGGAGAAGTTTCCCACTTTACTTGTCCACTCTCTTCAAATTCATTCTCTTGTTTGGTTTCTATAGACAACAATGGCGTACAAATCCCTAGATTCCATCACGATTTCTGATATCGAAGCTCTAGGGATTTCCGGTGATGTCGCGGAGAAGCTTCTCAGAGATCTCGGAGAGATTATCCGTAATTACGGCTCTGCCACGTCTCCGGAGACCTGGACTCAGATTTCTCGGCGGATCCTTCACCCTAACCTCCCTTTCTCTTTTCACCAGATGATGTATTATGGTTGCTACAAGGATTTCGGACCCGACCCGCCCGCTTGGATACCCGACCCGTGTGTGATCTTCTCCGTTTGATTCTTTCTTTTGACTATTTTTGGAATGTTTATATATTGCTTGTGTTAATCGTTGCTGTTTCTTTGTATGTACTTAGGAAGGTTGCTTCTTTAACTAACGTTGGCAAGTTGCTAGAAAGGCGTGGCAAAGAGTTCTTAGGTGATAATTACAAGAATCCGATTTCGAGTTTCTCGAGTTTTCAGAAATTCTCCGTCTCAAATCCTGAGGTAATAACATTGGAATTTTTTTTTTTTTTTTGATTTTTTGTTTGTGATTCTATTCTCCTATTGTTTCTTTTGTTAGGTGTATTGGAGAACAGTTCTGGATGAGTTAAACGTATTGTTTTCGATACCTCCAAAGTGCATTCTAGAAAAGGATACATCTGGAGATAATCCTGGAGGTAATTGGCTTCCTGGAGCATACCTGAATCCTGCAAGAAATTGTTTGACCAATGGTTTCAAGAGAAGATCCGACGACATTGTGATCCGATGGCGTGACGAAGGAAGCGATGATCTTCCTGTGAACACCATGACACTTCTGGAGTTACGAGCTCAGGTCTGGTATGAATTCTTATCCTTTTGGCCTTTTTTAGAAAATTAAAACTTTTTTTTGATATAGTTTCTTTTTGGTGAAGAACGCTAATGAGGTTATTCCTTTGCTGGTATCATTTTTCTAAGTGTTGTTGTGTTTCATATCAAAACCAAGCAAAGTATTGTTATTTCATGTGTAGGTTAGCTGCACATGCTCTTAGCGCCTTGGATTTGGAGGAAGAGTCAGCAATCGCGGTTGATATGCCAATGAACGTTGAGTCTGTGGTCATATACCTTGCCATTGTCTTAGCAGGCCACATTGTTGTTTCGATAGCTGACAGTTTCTCTCCCCGTGAAATATCAACACGGCTTAAAATTTCAAAAGCAAAAGCCATATTTACTCAGGTAAATTTCTCGTGATTTTTTGGTGGATGGAAAATGAAGGTTTAAACTTTGCGCTTAACTTATTTTAGGTGTGATGTGACGGTTTTTTTGTGGTGAACTGACGGCTTTTGCCTTGAAATATAGTTCAAGTTGTGGCCAAATTCTGAACGGTTCTGAGCTGATTTGTGGATTTTTTTGGGCGTAGTTCAAAGTCACTTTTGTTGAATTTATTGTAATGGTTACTGTATAAAAAAACCAGTATATCAAATGACTTATATCCCTTTTTCCCCCTTCAGTTGCCTAATTATTCATTTCGTTTCGTTTTCTTGTTTCCAGGATGTGATCTTTCGTGGTGATAAAAGTATTCCGCTCTATAGGTGAAATTCTTGTAATTTATCAAGGTTGATTTTTTCATGGCAGCTGTAGCATTGGTCTCACATTATCTATTCCATTCTGCAGAAGAGTGGTTGATGCTGAAGCACCGATGGCAATTGTTATCCCAGCGAGAGGCTCTAGCATCAGAATGAACCTGCGCGAGAATGATTTGTCTTGGAACGACTTTCTGGGGAAGGCAAGAAATTTGAGGTACAGTCAGTGTATACAGTACTCCGATTAGAAATTGAAAACAACTGCATCACATTACTGCAATGGTTAAAATTACAAGAAGTGTTTGGAACACTGAAAATAACAGCCATCCGAATCCATACATCATGATCATGGTCTAACTCTAATGTGACAACTGAAGTTTTTGAATCAAAACGTCTATTCTAATTTTTCAGTTGTGTTAAACAGTCTTGAAATGTATTTAGATGGAAATTTTATAAAACACGTAGAGCTTGCTATTCCAAATCTCGGGGCATTTGAATGATATATATCTATGCTATATATGGACATACACACACATACATATGGTAACTGTTATTTCAGAGGCGTGGAATATATTGCTGTAGAGAAACCAGCGGGAGCTTACGCGAACATCCTTTTTTCATCAGGAACCACCGGTAAAACAATGCAAACAAACGGCATCATGGCATGTAGATGAGGATGTGATGGGTGTTGAAACACTAAGTTTTGGTTTTCTGGTGTAGGTGAGCCAAAGGCTATTCCATGGACCAACATTTCTCCTCTGAAATCAGCTGCTGATGCCTGGTGCCACTTGGATGTTCATCGAGAAGATGTTATTGCGTGGCCGACCAACCTTGGGTGGATGATGGGTCCGTGGCTCGTTTATGCTTCTTTAATAAATGGGGCTTGCATGGCATTATACAATGGATCACCTCTTGGTCCTGCCTTTGCCAAGTTTGTGCAGGTAAACCCTTGTAATTATGCATCCTTGTCTCATGGGGTTTAACAGAGAAAATCTAAAGAAATAATTATTTCATTGCATGGTTGAGTCTTGGATTTGGTCAGCCTTGAATTTACTACATCTTTATATGCTGGGGTTAGGATGCCGAGGTAACAGTGCTAGGCGTGATACCAAGCATTGTTCGGACATGGCAAAACTCGAACTCTACTTCTGGCTATGATTGGTCACGAATCCGGTAATACCCAAAGTTCATCCTCTGAATTTTGTTAAGCCTGTTTTTTGTTGGCGTGGAACTTTGATGTTTTGAGAAACTGAATGTAATTTAGTTATAATGTTTTCATGCCACCACCTATTTTTTTCAGAAACTAATCTATTTATGTTAGATTAGACAAATGTCGCTTCTTCATATTATGAAAATATGTGTTTAATGAACACCTTTTGTTATCGTTTAAACTAAAGATGATTTGTATAAAAGTATTAGTAATGTATTTTTTGCTACTTCTTCATAGTTGCTTTGGTTCCACTGGTGAAGCTTCGAATGTAGACGAGTATCTATGGCTGATGGGGAGGGCTCATTACAAACCCGTAATCGAGTATTGTGGCGGAACTGAGATTGGAGGCAGTTTTATCACAGGTTCTTTGCTTCAGCCTCAGTCTCTGGCTGCTTTTAGCACCGCTGCCATGGGTTGCAAACTTTTCATTCTCGGTGAAGATGGCAATCCTCTTGTAAGTAACTATATGGTATCATAGATGTGTTTCTTCTGAAAGGTTTTACGGTATCAATGATTGAATTATAGTGTGGTCGTTTGTTTTTCTTACTCATTCCAGCCTCCAAGCGCATCAGGAGTAGGCGAATTGGCTCTATGTCCTCACATGTTTGGAGCTTCTAGCACTCTCCTGAACGGAAATCACTACAAAGTTTACTTCAAAGGAATGCCCACCTTCCAAGGACAGGTAATCCAACTCTTGCCACATCTGTACAGAGGTTTTCATTGGTTGTTTTGAGTCTGTGTGGCTTGGATGCCTTTTGACAGATTTTAAGAAGACACGGGGATTTATTTGAACGGACTTCAAAAGGATACTACCGTGCTCATGGACGTGCTGATGACACAATGAATCTTGGTGGCATAAAGGTAGCCTTAACTAATGTACAGATTCTTATGTAATATTGAAACATCATCCCCATTAATGACCATAATCGTCATATTTTCTGTTGATTTTTTTTGCAGGTTGGTTCTATTGAGATCGAACGAGTCTGTAACTCCGTTGATGACAGTGTTCTGGAGACAGCAGCCATCGGTGTTCCACCTCCCAGTGGCGGTCCTGAGCAGCTAGTAATCGCTGTTGTGTTCAAGAGCCCAGAGTTACCGAATCACGACTTGAGCCTCTTGAAAAAGTCCTTCAACTCTGAGATACAAAAGAAACTTAATCCATTGTTCAAGGTATAACCAAAACACAACACAACACAAGAAAAAGCTCATACGAACTAGTGTGTTTTAAGAGCAAGCTAGCTATGTTATTTGTGTTTCCTCTGCAGGTATCATCTGTTGTAACTCTGCCTTCTTTACCGAGGACGGCTACAAATAAGGTTATGAGAAGAGTTCTAAGGCAACGGCTTTCTCAGAACGGTCTAAACTCGAAGCTATGAGACAATTGCTCTCCAACACCAAATGTTGTTTGTCATTCACACAAGAACATTTGGTCTTTTGTTGTACAATCCACATCCATCTCTGTATCAATAAATAATTCTCAGTTCACGTAAATAAATAAATAAAGATGTTGTGTAGCCTGTGGAATCGAACTTCTGTGACCAATCACGAGGTTTCATATTTCTTATTTGGTAATTAGGGGTGATACTCGAAGATATTACTAAGTATATGGACATGAACGTAAAATGCGAAGCGGCACAAGATAGCACTACACGCTATTGGTCACAGAAATTCAAGTTTCCTATTTAGGAATCAGGGGTGATATTCGAAGATATGATTAAATACATGGACTTGAGCGTAAAGTATGTAAAACGAGGGGATGATTCTGTAATCTAGGTGAACAGCGCAAGATAGCAAACATGATACGCTTATCTTTCGTCTTTTTTTTTTCTTTCTTCATTAATTAAGTTCGGGTATATAGCGCAAAAACGTAGCCAGAGTTCATCTTCAGGGGAGAGAACGCTAAACTGAACCAAACGGCGTCGGTTAGTCCGACGGAGCAACCATGTCGTCGTCTCTTCTTCTCTCTGGTTCTATAGTACCTTCTTCGTTTATCGCTCCATCGAAGCTGTAATATCTCTTTCCCTTCGTCTTCCTTCATTTCGCCTTCTTTCTTAGGGATTTTGAATTTGCTCGTGACAATCAATTTGGGATTTTCTTTGCGTATTTGCCCTAGTCGTAGGCGGAACTCGGGTTTAACCCGTAAACTTATTTGGAATTTTAGGGTTTGCTTGTATGTTCAGGAATTGAGTCTTAAGAGCTTCTGTATCGTGTTGTTGTTTCTGATTGCAGTTCTCTCGTACGGAAGCCCAATAAGTCACTGTTACCATTTCGGAATGTTTCGAGAAGCTTCAAAAGCCTTAGGTGCGCCGTTGATTCTCCTTATGGAGGTATTATCTTCTTCTCGCTCAACTTGTAAAACCCATTCTCAATTTAGTCAGTTTCGATTAGGAAACAGACGTATTTATCCAAATTTTCATATCTTGTTGGAATAATTTGAATGAATATTTGGAGTATGTAAGGATTATTTAAGAACATTTTCTCTCAAAGAAGAAGCATAGGGAGATGGTGGCTAGTGTTTACCTTTGTTTTCATCATCTTTGTGAATGTGTCTCACTTTACTGTTCATATCACTGGCTCACATAAATAAGGCTCATTTTTTTCAGAGATGTATGGTAACAGTCTAGGTGATTAGAAACTGTTATCTATATATATACTCTTTCTCAACTTTGTCACATAATCGAATGAATTTATGTAGGCAACGTCCCAACGTTTCCCCGGACCAGAGTTTGGGACCCGTATAAACGTCTAGGAATTAGTCCATATGCTTCTGAGGAAGAAATCTGGGCGTCCCGTAACTTTCTATTAGAGCAGTATGCTGGACATGAGAGAAGCGAAGAATCTATAGAAGCCGCCTTTGAGAAGCTTCTAATGTCTAGTTTTATCAAAAGGAAGAAGACTAAGATCAATTTGAAAACAAGGTTGAAGAAGAAAGTTGAGGAATCTCCTCCGTGGCTCAAAACCCTTCTCGATTTTGTTGAAATGCCTCCTATGGACACTATTTTCAGAAGACTGTTCCTCTTTGCTTTCATGGGTGGTTGGAGTATCATGAACTCAGCAGAAGGCGGTCCTGCGTTTCAGGTTTTCCAATGACCTTACAAAATCTTTTAGAGAGAATCGAATATAGAATATGATCAGCTAATATACACTGGACATCTTAGCATAGGATTATCTAGTCGATCCATAGATAAAATCGACGAGTTTCTCTTCTTATTCTGTCCACATATATGGTTTCTGAAAATTTTGGTTGTAGGTGGCGGTATCATTGGCTGCTTGCATATATTTCCTGAATGAGAAGACAAAGAGCTTGGGGAGAGCTTGCTTAATCGGGTAAAATCTTGGTGCTATTGAATTATTTGAAACGAAAAACTTAAAGATCAACTTTTAATGATTGGTTTGGTGATTATATTATGATTGCAGAATTGGTGCTTTAACGGCCGGGTGGTTCTGTGGTTCGCTAATCATTCCCATGATCCCGACGTTTCTCATTCACCCGACATGGACGCTCGAGCTCTTAACATCACTGGTTGCTTATGCTTTTTTGTTTCTTTCTTGTACTTTCCTCAAATAAGTCCTCTGTTTTTTTCAGACACTTTTTTTTTGTTATTTTTCCCAAAGACTTGAACAGAATCTCTCGGCTTCGGAAAAAAAAAAATAGTGGAATTTGTCAATCGTCGGTAATGTGTATTGGTATTAGCCTATTAGGCATTCACAAGATCATATATTTTTGAAGGTAACTTTAAGGTTTCTCTCTTACTATTTTTTTCCATCAATGCATTCATATATCAATATAGCCAAACCGAAATGCAAACCAACATTCATGTTCAAGAAACATCAAACATGAAGTAAGTATTTCGATAATAAAAAATATTATAATAAATTAATAATAATGGAAGAAGTTTTTAGAAGAAGCGGCGCTTCCATGGAACCCGATTGTTGTTTCTGACACAGCAGCCACATGAGTAAAGAAGAACGACGAGAAGGATAAGAAGGAGGTTGAAGACGAGGAGAATCCTCCATCTTTTTCTTATCCCTTTGAATACTCCAATCTTGCACGACTCGCACGCATAACACAATTGGCTCTGCGTGTTACTCCACGTTTTACAGTCCCCTTTGATCGCTCCCGTCGACGTTGCCGGAACTGTCCACCACGTGGCATTCTTTGATTCGAAGCCACATTCTACGGGAGGTCGACAACATCCGAACTGAACACAAAAGAAAAAAAAAGGTCTCTTGTTATCCACCATGACAGATTTATATTTGTATAAAATAGAAAAACATTTTTTTAGATTTTTTATATCCATAGCCTGAAAAATACTTCAAGTCTCTTGACTTAATTCAGTATTGTTAAAATTCCACCAATTCCATTAACTAAAAGAGTTCGAATAATTAATGCGATGAAGAAGATCCATGGCATATACTATATAGACAAATTTTAACACATTTTTTTGGTCGGTAAAAGGCTGCAATGTATCATGATCAAAACATACCTTTACATACGAGAGATGTTTGGCGTCAAAGTCAACGTCACGTGGACCAAACCTACAAATACTAGAATCGGACATGCATCTTTTGATCCCTTCCCAATTCTTGCCTTGAAGGAAATGGTTCCCGATCCAGTTCTGGAGATCACCGGTCTTGGCATTACCTATTCCCTTGCCGGAAAACGCTTTTCCGGCGAAAGGATTGGTGACGAGGAAGATGAAGATGGAGAGGACGAGGAGGACAAGAATAGAGAGGAAGAGGAAGAAGAGGTAAAGCGTGATGATGACGTGGCTACTGTAGAGAGCGGCGATGAGGCCTAAGGAGGAGATGAAGAAGAGGAGAGTCGCTGTTACGATGAGAGGATTTTGAATGAAGCGTTGACACTGTGATGGCCCTTCAATGAAGACGTAGACAGAGAAGCATAATGTGGCGAGGCCGATCAATGCGAGTATTGCGTTCGTTGTTATTACGGCTGCGTTGCTTAGCCGGAGCATTGTTTAAGCGGCGGTTATTTTGGCCGGAGAAATAAGGGAAGAGAAAAGTGTGTTTGTGGAGAAAACGAATGTCTCGAGTGTGATATACATTAAATACGTGTCTATACGAGGAAGAAAAGGAATTATTGAACTTGTTTACCCAAAATGTGATAAAATGTGATTATTATTAAACTTGTAGCGACTTCTGATATATATAAAAAGATTGTTTGTTTCAACTTACGACACTTTAGCTATTATTAATTTAAGATATAGGTATGAAAATGTGTAAATATTCATGTAATAAAATAATCCGTAAATCAAACTTTGTATATTTCTAAAAACTAATTGAAAAGCAGAAAATCTTTGAATGACTCATTCTTGCGTAAAACAAAAAAATGAAATGTTTTTATCTATAAGTTTTTTTTTTTGCCTGCTGCTCATTAAGGATTTGAGTAATCAACATCTTAAAAATAAAAATACAGTAAATGTAAGAAATTCTAATAGAGACTCGAATAACTGCTAGCGGAGGACCGCACGTGTGAGTTGTAACGGACTCTAAAACGCCGTAAAAGTACCCAAAAACGGTTATTGTGACGTGTGAAAGGTTAGTTTATACTTTATAGTTTATGCCAAATAAAGGGATACGTGGCAAATGTTTAACCCTTAACCTTCGCAAAATTACGTGATAACCACATTGGCACTACCGCACTACGTTCGGACGTGGTTTCCCACTAACTAATTTGTTTATTTACGTGAGAGGCTTTGGACGGTGTTGAATTAAGCCCCTTGACTTTGCCTTCATTTACTGTTGACTCCATATGTCTAGATCCACGCACTTCTGTGGCACGTGTAACATGCTTCTTAATTCTTAAATTTTAACATTATTATTTATTTAGAAAATTGTAATGTTATTCCTTTTTTTTTTCAAAACAGTACATTTTGTATATCATATTTTATCAACTATGAGTTTATTCAAATATATACTTGTATATATCAATACAAACAGCTTATTTTCTGCATCACATACAAATTGTATTATACGGGTAATCATGCGAATCTGAATTGCTAAATCTGCCGGATATGTTGTAATGTTGTAATAAATAACCTAAGATGAAAACAAAGCAAATTAATTAAAAATAAAAAATAAAGATGAACACAGAACTTTGCCATAATTCTGACTTTCTAAAAGTAGAACAAAAATAGCTCTGATCTTTCCAAGTTGGTGACTTATGAGGAAATCTGAGGGAGTGGTACTGGTACATAGCCGTTAGTCTCTTTACCGCTAGCGCCGTTTAATTTCTCTGACGAGATTTCATCACCACAGGTTACTAATGTCTTGAGATCAGCATCCGTGATTCTCTGAACAAAAATGAAACCAATTAAGCGTGACATTTTATAATCAATTTGATTATTATATATTTTGTATTCTTCTATCATATAATAATGAAATATATCTAAGTTAAATCACAACGCATATATATGTGCACGAGAATATACAAAATAGGGCCCTTTTATCATTATAAACAAAATAGAAAATGGAAGAAAAAAACCTTTTTCGTCTTGGTTAAATCCCTGTACTGTGAGAAGATGTCGTTCAATTTTTCATCGTCGATTTCATATCCCAACTGAGAATGGTAAATAAAATAAACAAATTTAACCCAAAAGATGAATAGAATATTAATAGAAAATTGATCTCTTATTTGATAATACATGCATGTATGATCATTGTATAACGAAAAGAATAAAGAAATTACTAAATCACAAAGGTTACCTCTTTCAGCCGATCTTTCACCGCATGTCGTCCACTACATTTTTCCATATTTTTCAAATGAAGTTAATAATGGTTCAAGTTCGTACGTAATTTTAATTAAAACCAAGAAAATATCATTTAACGGACAAATTACCTAAGCTTTCCAAGAACAATTCCGGAATTTTGAGATTTGACAACCCCAATATCTTCTGGTGATAAGATCTCATATGTACTCCGGTTTTTCAATATTCCATCCTGCATAAATGTTTCAACAATAATCATCATATTAACCAAATCTAGCTCTTATTTAACTATCTTATATCATACTTAGATTATTTAAATATATGGAACCTGGTGAACACCGCTCTCATGAACAAAACAGTTGGCTCCAACTATAGGCTTATGTGGCTGAACATACAAGCCTGTATATTCTTGGACCTGCTCAAGAATTTACATCTATTATAGTCAATTATTATAAAGGCCAACCAAAAAAAAATCTAGCATGATCGTTTCTCCATATGTATACATAAAAAGTTACCATCTTGCTGGTAGCCATAATTTGGCGTGTGTCTATTCTTGTGTAAACGCCATCCATCACGTATGCTCCTCGACATTTCAAAGCCATCACGACCTACACATAACAAAGAAATACTCATTTTGATGATGAATTGATGATGAATTGATGATTATACATGTCTTACTATTAGGCCTACTTACTATTGGAGTTGGTTTTGTTGAACTAGTTTCCTTTAGCTGGTTCAACACTAAATTAGTTATACAGATTGGTTAAGATCGATTTACTCTTTCTCAGCTGTAAAAATGTTGTAAACCAACTAAAGGAAACTAATTCAACTAAACCAACTCCAATACTTACAAATAGTTTAAGGGGGCCTTGGTGATGATGATCATGATCTTACCTCTTCAAGTGGCGCATTTCCACTTCTTTCGCCTATTCCGTTGACCGTTACGTCAACTTGTCTTGCTCCCGCACATACACCCTATATAGATCATGTAAATTCATTGTTCTATTTGTATATTCAATAGATATTTGTAAATAAACGAAATAAAGGAGAGTTAAAAAAAAAAAAAAAGGTACCGCAATTGCGTTGGCAGTGGCAACACCAAGATCGTTGTGACAATGAACGCTGAAGACAACATCATCGATTCCAGGAGTGTTTGTTTTGAGGTACCTCACAAGCTCTCCGATTTCTTCCGGCATTTTGATCCCTACCGTGTCCGCAATGTTCATCGTGGTTGCACCCGCTTTTATCGCTTCTTCTAGAATCTTGCATAGAAAATCCTTGTCCGACCTGCTTAGTTTTAATCACACACTAGTAGTATAAGAATCTATATATGACATGATGAGAATATGGAGAGGTCATTAGTCACAATAATCCTTAACATTATCCAACAACAGCTAAAAAAACGCTATAGATTATCACATAACTGTTTGATAAATTTGTGTTTTTATTTACATGTATAATCTGAGATTGCTGTAAGACAAAGTATAAATCTTAGATATTTAATTTTTTTTTTTTTAAATATAGCCAAAGTCTACTTTATTCATTAAAGATATATCTGTAATTGACTAACATTAACATGAAAGTGACACCTTTTTTAGAGGACGTCAAAAAAAAATAAAAAGTAATAGAGATTCTCGTCAAACAAAAATACAAACGTAAAGTCAAACATGTCATTACTGACAAATATATTGTGTGACGTGACCAAACGGACGCAAGAAAAACAATCGAGGAGATATAGAAAGGTTTTGGGGTAAGATATGGACCTGCCGGCATCTTCGCAACCAATTTGGATGTCATTGAAGCCTAAGCTCCTAGCAAACCTAATACTACTAGCAGCCATCTCGATGACTTCTTCTTTAGTCTTTTTCAACTTATATTTGATGTGAATGTCACTAGTAGATATGAATATGAGTATCGAAGGCCTCTTCGCGTACTTCACCGCCTCCCAGACCGCCTCTATGTCTTTATGTTTGCATCGTGCGAGGGCGCAAATTACTGGGACGTAACCTGTTTCCTCATCCACCTAAGAAAAAAACAACAATACATCATTAAATATTAACATGGTACAATTTGCAACAAAATACTTCATTTTTTTTTTCTTTGGCTAACTAGAAATACTCCCATTTGTGTTTGATATGTATATAGTTTGAAACAAGGGTTATGTGCTTGTATTCTTTGCGTCAAAACTATGTTAATAGTTCTATAGATGTCCCCCAAACGACAAGGTTTTTTAACTTTGAACATTGAAAAAAAAAATGTATACTATAAGATGAAGGAAATAGGGAAACAACCTCGTTTCCTACGGTCTTGGCGATAGTTTTGACGGTTTCAAACTCTTCTTGAGAGGATCCTGGGAAACCAACTTCCATGATGTCTACTCGGAGTTTAGCGAGCTGCCGAGCAATCTCTAACTTCTGCGGTGGAGTAAGGGCTGCACCGGGAGCCTGTTCGCCGTCACGGAGCGTCGTGTCTAATATACGCACATAGTTCTTGTCGGGGAGTTTGTTCGGAATGTACTCCGGCCACCGGTCCACGACCGGTTTGGGGTCAATAGCACCAGCCCCAACCTTTTTGGACACAGAGGAGCAACATAAGGTGAACATGGACGGGTTTTTGTACGGACGGGTCAAGCGGGGAGAGGGCAAGGAAGATCCAAATGGTGAGACTGACTGTACGACCACATTGGAACCTATGGTGAGGATCATACCGGAATATGTCAGAAGGAGAGTGGTTTTTTATTTTTATTTTGATTTGGAGGATCTAGATTAGTGTGGTAATTATATAAGTTTAAGCTAAAAAACAAAAACGTAAGTTTAATCACAACAGATTTTAATTCATTTATAAGCACAAGCACAATGATATATAACTCGTTATTATAATAATTGTTCAAAAACAACTGGGAGTACAAAAGAAGATAGTTGTATTAAAATAATAATAATAATCGATATCTGAATTGTTAGTAATGATCAGTAAGAGATGACATACATACCACGTGGTGTGCATCTCCAGGTTGGTCACCTACCGTAGGTGATATAATCACATATGCTAATCTCTGTGACGAAGCGAGCTCTTGATTAATTAGAGTAAATTAACAAAGACTCAATTGGGATATTTGTAATAATTTGTCTTATATATATAGTAGCTACTAGCTAGGTCTTAATTAATTAATTAAACACAGACTTAATTGGGATATATGTAATTTGTCTTATTTTACATATAGTAGGTCTTAATTAATTAATTAAACACAGACTTAATTGAGATATTTGTAATTAGTTAAATATATACTCTATAGTAACCAGCCTCGTTGTCCACTACTCTGATCGGATAAGTTCCTCACCATCAAGAGCACGTGGTTATTTGCAACTCTGATTGGTTGACTTTACTTGCTTAATTCTGTTTTCTTGAAATTCATTATTTTTATTTAATACATGATGAGAAATGAAAAAGTGCAAGTAACTAAATAAGTTTTTTTTATATATATGTTACTATAGCTTTTAGCCTTTTATTGGTACAAAGACAATCGTTTAAATTGCTAACAGTCGTTTGGCGACAGCAATTGATGGTAGAAACGAAGATGTTGATTATAAACAATTGGTAATAATGATTTCAGCTTCAATTGGAGACAATTTAAAAAAAAAAAAAATTAGGGAGGAATGCTTTGTTTATCAATTTTTTTATCATTCATAAGCAAATTGTCCCCCAGCATTATACATACACTGTTCCTCTCCGAAATTAAAAAGGAACAATGTGGAACATAAACTAAAATTTGTCGTTTATCATTTAGGATTTACATATATGTTTATAATATTTTCGTATTTTTTAGATAACTAAAGAGAATATATTTTGGACGACAAAATTCATGTTAAATTAACGTCATGAATTTATTTTTTATTAATACTGGTATTTAAACAATTTAAGAGATATTTTAAAGTAAAATTCCTATAAAAAATTATAATAAAGTATTCAAACTATTACTAAAATTTTATTCAAATTTATTTTGTTAATTTTTCAAATTTATATATTTCATATACTATATATCAACCCACTGAAAAAATCACCGATCAGACTAACTAATTCCAATTGTCAAACACTTTTTATACTTTTTTATACATGGAAACACTTCATCGTAATGGTATTTTTATTCATTACAACAACAAATGTATATCAAATGGTACTTGATATTACATTGGTGCACAAACATTAAACTTGTTCACTCATTTAAACCACAGAGGAAATCTGAGGGACGGGTACATAGCCGCTAGTCTCTTTACCGTTGGCGCCGTTTAATATCTCTGACGAGATTTCATCACCACAAGTTACTAATGCCTTGAGATCAGCATCCGTGATTCTCTGGAACAAATTAACAAATTTTGAAACCATTCAAGTGTGAGATTTTATAATCAATTCGTATTTTTACATTCTTCTATCATATATCAAACACATGTGTGAACGAGAAGATGGACAATGGGAAAAAACCTTTTTCTGCTTTGTTAAATCCCTGAATCGTGAGAAGATGTCGTTCAATTTCTCATCATCGAGCTCATATCCCAACTGAGAATAAACACGTAAGTATATCGAATGCCAAATCATTCTCTAAAAAAGTGTAATCTGTTGGTATATATATATGATCAATGTTTTACTAGCGATTAAAGAAATTACGAAACTATAATGAAATACCTCTTTTAACCGATCTTTCACAGCATGGCGTCCACTGCATATTCCAATGTTGTTCAAATAAATAAATAAATATGACGATGTAAAAAAAGAAACAAATAAGACAAAATAAAATTGTGATCCGTAGTTTCAACTATCGAAAATCATCACTTAATGGAATAATTTACCTAAGCTTTCCAAGAACAATGCCGGAATTTTGAGATTTTACAACCCCAACATCTTCTGGTGATAAAATCTCATATGTACTCCGGTTTTTCAATATTCCATCCTGCAAAATGTTTGAACAATCATCATTAAATACAAATCATTCTCATATTTATTTTTGTATGTCATATTTAGATATAAATATATGGAACCTGGTGAACGCCGCTCTCATGAACAAAACAGTTGGCTCCAACTATAGGCTTATGTGGCTGAACATACAAGCCTGTATATTCTTGGACCTGCTCAAGAATTTACATCTATTAGTCAATTATTAAAAAACTAAAAAAAAAACTGAAAAACTAGCATGATCTTTTCGCTAATTTGTTTTACCATCTTGCTAGTAGCCATAATTTGGCGCGTGTCTATTCTTGTGTAAACACCATCCATCACATATGCTCCTCGACATTTCAATGCCATCACGACCTACATACCAAATAAATATCCATGTTGGTAATAACTACGATTATGTTATATATCATGATTTTTTTAGTTCTAAACTAATTGGCAGTAAAAAAAAAAACTAAAATATTAATTCATATCCTTTATAAAATATTTTATGTTCCTTTTTCATGTGGAATTCTTATCAGATATTACCTCTTCAAGCGGTGCATTTCCACTTCTTTCACCTATTCCATTGACCGTTACTTCTACTTGTCGTGCTCCCGCACATACACCCTATATATAGATTATGTATACTCAGTGTTCTGTATGTATTTTGAATAGATATAAGTAAACAAATGAAAAAAGGGAGAGTTCAAAAAAAAGTACGGCGATTGTATTGGCGGTAGCAACACCAAGGTCGTTGTGACAATGAACGCTGAAGAGAATATCATCAATCCCAGGAGTGTTTGCTTTGAGGTATCTCACAAGTTCTCCGTATTCTTCCGGCATGTTGATCCCTACCGTATCCGCCACGTTCACCGCGGTTGCACCCGCTTTGATCGCTTCTCCTAGAATCTTGCATAGAAACTCCTTCTCCGACCTGCTTAATTTTATATCATCAAACACTATAGAAATGTTCGAAAAAATGTCTAAAGGTCACAAAGTCCATAAGTTGGTTGAAAACATTACATTTAAAATTCTTTTTTCAGTCGTTCTTATATAAAATATTCTCGCCAATTATAAAACCCTATACGGGCGCAATCAAACAACCGAGATATATTAGGGTTTAAAGATTTGGACCTGCCGCCATCTTCGCAACCAAGTTGGACGTCAATGAAGCCTAAGCTCTTAGCAAACCTAATACTACTCGCGGCCATCTCGATGACTTCTTCTTTAGTCTTTTTCAACTTATATTTCATGTGTATGTCACTAGTAGATGTGAATATGAGTATCTTCGGCCTCTTCGCGTACTTCACAGCCTCCCAAGCCGCCTCGATGTCTCTTTCTTTGCTTCTTGCGATGGCACATATCACTGGAACGTAACCTGTTTCCTCATCCACCTTACCAAAACACAAGATAGTTGGTTACATCATTAACTATCTATATAGTCCATTAATGGTAAAACGTTTGGACAAATTCTCCATTTGTGTGTACGTATTCTTTCCACAATAACCATATTAATATTCGTTCTAATTTTATCGAATTTCCCAAAACTAAACAGAAAGGTTAACTATAAAACGAAGGAAATAGAGAAAAAACCTCGTTCCCCACGGTCTTGGCGATGGTCCTGACGGTTTCGAACTCTTCCTCAGAGGATCCTGGGAAACCAACTTCCATGACGTCTACTCGGAGTTTAGCGAGCTGTCGGGCAATCTCTAGCTTCTGCGGTGGAGTAAGGGCACCACCGGGAGCTTGTTCGCCGTCACGGAGCGTCGTGTCGAATACACGCACATAGTTCTTATCCGGAAGCTTATGCGGTATGTACTCCGGCCACCGTTCCACGACGGGTTTGAGGTCAATAGCACTAGTCGCCGGCTTTTCGGACACAGGGGAGCAACATGAGATAAACAAGGATGACTTGTTGTACGGACGAGTCAGGCGGAGAGAGGGCAAGGAAAATCCAAAAGGTAACACTGACCGGAGAACGACGGCGGATCCGGTGGTTGGGATCATTCCGGGAGATGTCAGAAGTGATGAAGCCATAACGATGGAGTACGTACGAGAGAAGAAGGACAGAAATGAGATAGTGAGGGAATTGTTTTGCGATGAGATGGAGAACATGTACAATAAAATATATGTATATTTATAGGTAGAAAATCTTTTTATGGAATTTTAAACTCTTTCATATATGATTAGAACTATTACTTTATTTAATGGAAAGATGGCTTAAACTTGCCAAGTTTTTGTTATCATTTTTGTTTTGTTAAATACATTTTTACTATCGTGAGTTTTTTGTTTTTTTTTTTGAAAAAGGCTAGTTGATATAGATGTTAAAGAAAAGGCTAATGTTATAAGGTGTTATAAATATAACGTTCTAGCGCTTGATAATCAGATTAAAAAATTTAACACTCTGTTGTAATTTGTAAAGGGATACGATGAGTACTCAAACTTGCAATTCGACTGTTTATTTTATGTTTAATATCTTCTCAAAATAATTATATCTTTTTTTATATAGTTTCATAACATTTATAACTAAATATACAACTCTATACATTTATATAAATTATAAAATATAAGTATAATTACAATAATTTTTAATCCATATATAAATACAAGGTCAATAATTAATTTTAACCCACTAACGAGAGCTCGAAAATCATCAACTCCCTTTTTCTCTTTAACAAAAAAAAATGTAATCATAATTTTGTAAAAAAAATTGGAGTACGAACGTGATGCTTTTATAAATGTAAATGATCCATATCTTAACTGTTAGAATTAGTAAAAGAGTACATACAAATCACGTGGTATGCACATCCAGGTAGGTGACATATCACATATGCTAAGCTCTGTGAAGATGGCAAGAAGCTCTTAGAGTTAATACAGACTTGGGATATTTGTAATTAGTCTAATAGAATGAGATTTTTCAGTAAACATTTTTATTAATCAGTTTATATTAATTAAAATTTAAAAGGGTTTAATAACCCATATCATGCATATATAGATGATTATTCTGTATTAGTCTAGCCACTTTTGTGTTCTAGCATTTTTGTTATGAGTTTTTCAATGAGTCTTTCATATTAAAATTATAATAAAATTAAAAAATAGAAGAGATAGAATGATAAGGATTTTTCGTTTGATAAATTTTGAGAATGAGACTCTTATAACACGTTTATTTCTATATAAATGGTTCATTTTACATTTTATAATTTATAATTTCTTAGCAGCACGTGTATGTTCGCACAGGTAGGTGAGTTGTGCATAATTTCAGTCGTATAAATTAGTGATATCAAGTGGGGTAGCATAAGGTGTTTTTTTTTTTGGTTGGACAAGGAGTTTTTTTATTTCACATGAGTACTTAAGATATTTACTTTTTGATTAATTAAATTAAATCATAACATACATGATAATCTAGTCGACCAGGCATATATGTACACGCGGTACAAGTCTGACAACAATATAAAAGTATAAAATCTTACTTAGATCTCACACTGACTAGGATAAAAAAAAACAGTTTACCAAATCACTGATTTGATTTTTTTTACATTATGAGAGTCACTTTTTAAAATAAAACAAAAAATTATTGTGCATAAATTTTGAATATAAATATTTGATGTTCAGTAGCCTTGTCTTTGACAATTTTCTTCAGGTTTACTGTCGGATGATCTTATGGAACTTAAACAAAAGAACAAAGAAAAACTGAGAAGTTCATCACAGCTTTTCATCTCACTTTTTGCCTGGCTGGAGTAACCCATGACATCTACAAAATTTTGGTAGACCAGTTATCTGTTGTTGTGGGTTGCGTCTCTGCCAAAGCATTCAAAATCTTCGTGATATGTTTATTTCCATCATTGTTATTAAAAAGACCATATAAATATACCCTATATGATTTTGATTAATATAATATAGATGTTACCAAAAACAATTTTAATGTTCATCACACTTTTCCAAACAAGCTAAACAAATAAATTTTTAGAATTTTTTAGAATTTTTATTTACTTTTTGCAACTAACACTTAGACATGGTTAGTTATTAAATTTAGACTTTCATAACAAATAAATAAATAAAAATACATAGTCACCGTTTGCTTCTTCTTGAAAAAGTAGTGTACCTCGAGATTTCTTCATCTTCAAATACGGCAACAAATGCATTTTTATCACTGTTAACAACAACTACTTCATCTTGGATTGCTTCAGCTACATTTTCATCAACCTTCTGTTCCTCTGAACAAATTAATTTTTAACTAATTCTTCTTATTCTTGTTCAACTGCTGCGTCCTGAAAATTTTCAGAATAAATTAAATTTTAACTCCTAAACTAGTCTTTGGTTCTTCATATTCTTGTTTGTTTTACCTCAGCATCTGATTCCTTATTTTCAACAACTACATCTTCATGTTCTTCATCTTGAAAGATGTTCCAAACAAATCAAGCATATAACCAAAGTAAAAGATCCAAACTCTATTATCGATTGCACCAAGACTTTTTAAAAAAACGAAGCTAATCTAAATCCTAATCTTAACCAGAAAAAGAATTAGAAGACAAATGCTAACCTCTTGTTCGTATGGATCAATATCGGACTCTACTCTTCTTCACCGCCTGTTCCGAGTTATCATCGCCAAAATTCTAAAACAAAAGTAACCTAATCTACATGATTTGTCTATATATGAAGAAATAGTTATGTCAGCGAGTTTCTTGTCTTCTCTATCCCTTTCTAACAGATGAGCGCACATGCATTAGTTTTCGACACTTTAGTAACTGAGTATATGCTTCATGTAGTGTTGTGTTGGCAGAATTCATGATCATTAGTACATAGTAACAATTGTGTCAATGTATTATCTTAATTTCCATTTTAGTTGCCAACTTGTTTCCTCATGGATGAATAGAGTAGTGCAAAGTAGTTACTTTATGGAACTTGGTTCTTTTAATCCAGGCGCGGTATTAATTACTTTCGACCGCCAAGATAGCCGTTATTATTTTTTAAAAAATTACTTTCACAGTTTATTTATACATTTTTTAACAACAAAAGAATATGGCTTTTTGAACAACTGTATTCTTTTTCCCAGTTCGAGCATTGGCGACAAGAAAGGGACTGAAATCTACTTGACCCGTTCTGCTCTCTCGTTCAAGGGAATTGGGAAATTCCTTGAATATATTTTTTTTTCTTTTTCGATAAACGTTAAAGGAACATGTATGCATTGACATCAATAACCAAAAACGTCTCTCTTGAATACATACAAAACTACTACCTGGAAAAAAATTTCATGCTACGACTACCGGCCCTACCATGATCTGTATAGTAAATACATGTATAATATGTTTTTTAATATCAGTCGGAGTAGTGATCACCAAAATTGAAGCCTCTTTGCGAAAGAGAGGCTCGTATTTCATGTAACAGAAAATAAAAAGTATATATGATAAGCATTCCAATTAATTATGCCTAGGAGGATGATGACCAGGGGCACTATAATCAGCCGTTAAACTCACCGTTTTGGTGAGTCTCGTCATGTTCTTTTCTTTCCTCACTGTTTCTTTGCTCTCTATCTCTAAACCATTCTTTTCATTTCCCTCAACGTTCACAGTTCCATGCTTCAACGTCTTTCGGTTTTCGCTTACATTATCAATAGCCTAATAATACATATATATATTTAATCAATATCGAATGGAACTTATATCTTAAAGCTCGATGTCTAATTTCTATTTCTTAGAAAAGAAAGTTATGGATTGAGAATCGTTTACTATACTACGTACCTTGTTGTCAATTGGAGTACTAGTGCTTGCTCCAAGACCACCATTATTTGCCGTCAGTGGAGCTATAGAGAAATTTATTTTGATGAGCGTAATTATAAACCTTAAATCAATTATACTTTCAAATAATCAAGGTACTCATATGACAAATGCCCATACATATATACCTTGTCTATTTAAGTTTGCGTTGGAGACTTTAGCATATAATTGCAAGATGAAAAATATTAGAAGATAGCAAAAAACCCTCATATTCATGGCCACCATTTCTTGTTCCTTTTTTTCTTTCCTTTGTATAGCTGTCCGCGTGTGTGTGTTTTTCTGTGGGTGAACAAGATAAAGAGGAGAATTATGTATATGAGGGAGAAGAGAGGGGAGACTATAAAGAGAGACAAAAAGTCCAAGAATAAGAAAAAGAGCTCAAGGTCAAAGCTAGTATTCCAATAACCTTTCCTATCTTTCTTTTACTTATAAAATTTACATGGTAGTTTACAAACAGTAATAAAGAAAACAAGGGGGCAAATGCGTTTAACCGATTTGAATGTTGTTTTTGCTTGGGGATTGTCTAAATAAAGATACAAAACAACGAAAGGTGCCAAGTCCAATGTTGTTCAAAGCTTTGGTTTTGGGAACTCATGTGTTTCATATTATATATATTGTCTTATTTGTTTATTTTAGTAATAAACACTGTTGAAATTTTATTTCCGTAATAGTAAATATAGATTTATTCTATAATTTATTAATATGCGCAAATAGTATAATTTCTTTTACACACCCACAAATTTGTGTTTTGTTACGAGTTTCGGACTGACCATGTACAGAAATGTCGACCAACTTAATAATAAAACATGAAAACCCATATGATTAAAAATTTGTACATAGGTAGTTAACCTATGATTAGGTTTAATTTTTTTGTACGTATATATATATACTTCTAAATGACAGATTGTAAAGTTAGTACAATAGATATACTACATTTATATATTATATCTTATGTGATTATATGACACATATGCATACACAAAACACAATCGTATCTAATGAAAATAACCGTAGTAGCCTAGAAAGTGGTGTTGCAACGTGATTAGTCAAAGACTCCAAGCAGTTTTCAACTTCCAAGTAGACCGGATTGGTTTTTGTACCAAACCGAAAACATCAGAGAGGTTTTGGTTTGGATTATTTATCGTAAACCAGATTTAAGCGCTGAATGTTTTAAACGAGAGTATTGGTAGAATAGGTTTAGATCGTAAAACATATATATATATATATATATCTGGAAATTGGAATGCATACCTTTCTTTCATTATTATTCAATAATAATATGGAATTTTTTGTATGAGTGACAGTAGTACCGGAAAAGAGGATTAAACCAACACCGGCCAACTAATGTGGAAAACCGACCGTAAGCTCTTGGTTTTTACGCTGTCGTTTGGGGATACTAAAAACCTCATGTGCCTGTGAAAAAATGAGCCTTTTTTTTATAACATCCAAATGAGACTTTTTATTTATTTATATATAGAAATTCAAATTTGGGCTTTACTTTCCAAAGACATCTCCACGTGATGCTTCTCGTACTTTAAAATTTATGTATTCTGAAAACATTTTTTAAATTTTTAATATATAAATTATTATACTAACACTAGAAAAAATGATATAGCTACATAGGAAAAATGACATAGCTATTTTAAAAATAATATGAAACTAAAAAAATAGACATCACCCACTTTTTTCCTCTATTACCAAATCAATCTCTTGGCTTAGCACCTATTCCGCTATGAAAATACTTTGGTCGTCCGCCAAGACCATCCGTTGCTATATTATTGTTAAACCTTTTCTGAAAAGATAAATAATCACTATTTAATGTTTCAAAAAATAAAATTACTTTCTGATTTCGACGAAATTTTAAGCATCTAGATATTTCTGTTTAGAATAAATCGGAAAACGTTTCACGTGAAGTCGTGAAGTACCGCCACACGTTCGATGAGATATAGTTTTGTTTTCCTCTCTATTTGACTCATGCGAGTCCTGTGTCGTCCAATAATTGCCATTATTTGTAACTTTTACAAGGCCAACTTTACATATAAGAACATAACATGCAATTTTTCAGTAGATCATAATGTTTTGTTTAGAACATTCTGTGTTCTGTCATTTGATCATCTGGAGATTCTTTTGCTATAAATCAAACGAGTGTAATATGTATTGAAGATTGTACCTAAACATGAGGTGGATAAAAGCTTCAATGGGTTCAGGTTGGTTCAGACGAAACTTGCAGAAAAGAGGCTCATTGTCCGTTTCTGGAAACAAGACATTGCCTCTCCGTAACGCTAATTACATTTTGATAAACACTTTTTCAAAGCTGTTAAGCATCATTATCTCATTTTAATGTGTTTGGTTTCTGCTTTAGTTAGCCTTGAAAGTCTAGTTTATTCCTTAATCTCGGTCGGAATCAATGCATTAAATAATGTCTTTTGACTTTATAGTAGTTTGTGTTTACTATCGGCATTCTTTTCTTCTTATATGATTCGCAGTTTTACATCGAATTACAAAGATGGAAAGAAGATAATAACTTTACAGAATTCGCATTATCTTTGTTTAAGTAGGTAGACCACTTTGATTAGTTTACGCTAATGGTACATCAATATGAGTCGTTTCGCAATTTCTTTTTCTATACTTTTAAAGAAATTGTACTAGTCCTAGGATTTTCTAAATTGACGAATAGGTGTGGGAAAAAAAATGGTAAATATTGTGAGTGAAAATAGCTAAATACGTGCAAGTTAGCATCAACCGATTCCATTTCACCGTGAAAGTCCTAATGGTAAAATACTGATTACACAAAGATTGTTGGATCCGCATATGATGAAAACATTTTAAAAAGTTTCTTGGATCTCAAATATTTGTCAAAAAAAAAGGGAAACAAAACATATGAAATGAATTGAAACAAGAAACAAAGAGGACAACAATTCGAAAAAACTAAAAGGTATAAATGTACATATACACGTTTGGGAAGAGTCAAACCCAGGTAAATCTTTAACCAAACATGTTTTTACATATTCACAAACCACTTGGACTAACTTCAACTCTGAAAAATTGGCCCAAAAAAAATATTTAATTCTCCGGCCCTAAGGCACGAAACTAGTAGATACAGCTTTTTTTTATTTTGAATGATCAAAATGACTTTTTTCCTATAGATTATTTCCCATCATTATGTTTATCTGTTTGGAAATTTTTTAAACATGATAAAGAATATGATCGCATGGGTGATTAAACGACTCATCTCAAAACGTACCAAAGGCATTAACTATTTCACAAATGACATTTTTAGAAGAAAAAAAAACCGTGAACGCGTCATCATTCGAAAACTACGCCTCTTTATTTATGGTAAGAATATGGTAACCCCATGGCAATTGGCAAATAAAGATAAACGGACATGAAAAAAGAAATGTATATTAAGAAACAAGAACCCATAAAAGATACTAAACCTTGACAAATGTGCTAAAAAAAGAGATTTTGTCAAAAAGCATCACTAGAGGGTTGTTAGTGGAGAGTTTCAAACGTTAAAGACAAACCCCCAAAAATGTAAACACAGTTGTCTTCATGCAAGTAAATTTGTGTGTCATTAAATAGCATCCGACATCTTAAGTTTAAGCCTACACAAATCTTATTTATCATCTTTCTCTTTTTTTTTTTTTTTTTTTGCTAAGCAATATCTCTTCTTTCTCTAACTCTCTCTCGCTCTCTCTTTTTCCTGCATCAGAGAGAAACAATTTTGATGATCAGACGTCAAAAACCTTACATGGAGCCTCCCAGTGTCCATCGCTCTCATTGTTTCGACATTCTTGAAGGAATGCCGCCACAAGACGATCATTTCAACTCTGCATTCCTACCAAACACTGACTTCCACGTCCAGTTGCAGTCCGTATCACCAAACTTGTCGTCCCGCAGCAACAACAATCGCTCTCACTTAGACCCAAATGGAGAAAACATTTACCATAACGAGGGTCTCGATCCAGATGATAGAAGGGCAAGAAGAATGGTCTCTAACCGAGAATCTGCAAGGAGGTCACGTATGCGCAAGAAGAGGCAGATCGAAGAGCTGCAGCAACAAGTGGAACAGCTCATGATGTTGAATCATCACTTGTCTGAGAAAGTCATCAATTTGTTGGAAAGCAACCACCAGGTCATGCAAGAGAACTCACAGCTGAAGGAGAAAGTCTCATACTTTCAATTACTAATGGCAGAAATGCTAATACCCATGAGAAATGGAGATGGCAGCATCAATGTGAATCATCTCAGAGGTGAAACATCGAACCGGACCAGCGATTTCTTTGGTAAGTAAAAAAAAAAGTTATACGTTCCAGTCTTCAAGTTCTTGGTGTGCTAAGCCAGTAGTACTATGATTGAGACATAAATGTAATGTGAATACTGCACTAGCAATTACTTGCATATATGTATATAATAGATAACGACAATGCAGTAGATATGATTTAAATCTATTGGTTTCACAATTAGCTCCATCGAAATTGTGTATCACATTCTTGGTCTATGAAGCAAATCAACTTAAGCAAAAGGTTCAATCAACATTGTCAACACCGAAAACCAGAAAAAAAAAACTAAACGTCAACAACTATTCTTCTTCAACAACTATTCTTCTTCTCTAAGACAATACCTCCATTGGAGATTTCACCAGGGGTTATCTCTGCAGTAGCTGAATCTACAATCTCTTCTTCTTCTTCTTGTTCTTCTTGTTCTTGTTCTTCTTCATCAAGGCATTGTACTGGATCTGGATATGAAATATCCGGGTCTGCATAGAAACGCGTGCAAGGCCACCTGAAAGTTTTGACCAATTATACCCAAAAATAAGAGTTTTATCCAACCAAAATTACAACACACCCTGAAGCTTATGACAAAATCCAAAAAAAGAACGAAAAAACATCTCTTTGATGCTTACTTGCTTGACATAATGGTTTCACCATCTATTGTTGTTCTCTCCTCAAACAAATTCGCTATAAAAAACACACACACAATAGATCAAATTTCATGAAATTCGACCAAAGAACAATATGAAGCAATTGAACTCACCTCCATTGGGATCTCTCCCAGAGAAATACTTTGCCAGGAGCATCTGCTTAAAGTCAGATTCGTACTTTCGGTACTTTTCAGCATACCCTTTGCTATCGAGGTATCTAAAACGAAAACGATTGAATCAAATATTGCATTCGCGAATTTAGGTTTTTTTTCAGAACATTCAATCAAAGGTTCTCTTTTTTTTCCAATTAAAGGTTCACTGAAGTAGAAACAATGCATCAAAGCCCAAAAGACAGAAATCAAATCATGAGAGCAAAGTTACTTGAAATAGGATGGTTCTTCGATTTCATCGATCACTTGGTCTGATACTACGCCATTGCTATTAGCGACAACCTCCGTCTGCAATACAACGGATTTTACAGATCGTTCAAATTCCTCAGTGAGAGAGAGAGAGAGAGAGAGAGAGAGAGATTGAGGGTACTGACCGTAGCTTGTGGCGAGGAGGGAGGTACGGCGGAAATGGGAGCAGAGTTTACTGGTTTCTGCGGCAGTGGCTGATGCTCGGAGTGTTTCTCCGGCGGAGGCGGAATCGCCGGAGATGTCGCAATCTCGCTCGTCATACTCATACGTCTCACGTTGGAAATTTGAAAAAAAACCTCAATCAATTGTGGTTCGTTCTATCTCGATTTTTTTCAACTTTTTTTTGGTCTATTAATTGAGTAAATTTAAGTGTTTGACCTGTGTAATTAATTTTTTTTGTCGACAATTTTTTTCGGGGTTTTTGACTTTTTTCTACTTCCAAAATTATTTCGATAAATTTTCGAAAGTTAAAAAATGATTTTTTAAGTCAAGAAAAATAATAAATAATTGCAGTGCTGAATTATTATTAGGTCAGTTTCTGACTTACCATATGAGATTACAAATGATTAGTGGAGTAATATAGATGACGTTACAAGATAGAAATTAAGCGATTCTTTCAGGTGATTAAGATTCTTTTTTTTTCTTTCATTGGTAACTATATATTTCTGAGACATCCCAATCAAATGTAACAATTTGTTTCATATTGGAGTAAAATGTTAACACTCGAGTTGGGCCTTATGTATAATGCTTTTAAGTAAGGTAAGTAAGGCCGGTCTTTTTAATTTGACCTGAAAAAAAGTTCTCATCTCATTTATCATGATCATTTGTCAAAAAAGTGAAATACGGTTCTTTAAGACTCTAACTCTATAAAAGGCATTAATATTCAGAGATTAGCCGATAGTTTTATATAATTGTTGCACAATTGATTAGGACATATGAGTTAAAACTTAGAAGGTTTACAAATCTTAGTAAGTTTTTTTCTAATATCAAAATTAAATTATTATTTGAAATAAAAAGTAGATTAATATATTACAAAAGGTAATTTAATAGATTGAAGTAGGAGACTAAAAAATGAGGATCTGATCATTTTCATTTTTTATGATGAATGATTAGAAGGAAATAAAAAAACTAGTTTAGATGTGTACAAACTATGTACAAGAGATGTTTTTTCATTCATTGAAGGTATAACCGACATAACTTCGACAATCAACAATTAGTATTCTTAAGTCTATACCCATAAAAGGTAAAATAGATTTTAAGATTATGATAACAGAATATACATAAACGCTAAAAGTCAATTTTATTAAATTGAGAAAAAATATAAAGTACAAGATTATTTTTATTTTGTACTGTTATATGTGCAAAATCATAGATATGTGTGACTAATAATTTTGCAGAACCATAAAATTTTCAATCTTTGATGATTTTCAAATCTTGCAAGATCAAATACAAATCTTGCAGAATTATAAAATCTTCAATCACTTCCGATATATCACACACAGAAAAGGTAAAATCTACCTAACTTAAGAAGATTAAAAATCATAAAATATAATTTAATGGTAGTTGTAATTTGCAAGTGGGTTTAGTGAATCAGAAATCAACTGGAAAGGATACTATGTAGTACAAAAAAAAGAAATTCAAAATGAAGCCCATCTTAAGAGAGTATTAAAAGTTCTCAATCAATCATCATTGATTTTCAGCTATCCGCGTGTAAATTACATTTCTATATTAACAACAAAAACGTCCCCTTTAATAGTGAAAACTATTCCATAAAATTAGCTTAATCAAACATGTCAGAATCTGTTATTCAGCCATTTATATATAGACGCTCACCAAAAAAAAAAAAAAAAAGTATTTGTATTGTATGTATGTATGTCAGTATGTGTGTGTTATGTATAATAAATGGAAGTATGAAAGATGAGAGCTGTGAGATGTTGACAGGAGATGGGCCTTGTGGGCCCAATAATCACGTGACAGATGGGATGATGGTGTAACGAGATGGGGCCCATGGGCCTTTAGAAGACGTTCCAATCTAAACCGACCACCAACGACTGGACCTTGAGAATTGAGATCTCGATGGTGACCTTTCCACTCAACTCACTGACACGCCCCGTCGTTTTAGCAAACACTTCATATGTATTGGAGTGTTGTGTATCACTTTACCCAAAAATAGTATTTTATTGATATTTCCATTTTTACATATTTTAATAGAACTTTATTAAGAGCTTTCAATGCTTAACAATATACCCCAAAATTTTCTATATGCTCGTATCAAATCTGGAATTTTTTGTATAGATAGGATGAAAAAGTAGCTCTCTATCGACGACAAGACAAAAAAAAAGCAGCTCTCTATCTAATTATGTATATGTATGTCAGTATATATTATATATATATGTATTTGTTGGGATATGTATCATGTATGGATTGTGAAATTACTAGCATAGTAGCGAAGGACACCTGTGTACCAATAGTATGCACCTATGGGATACTGTCCCCATGGGTCACCCTATCCGTATACGTTTTGGGAAGATTTGATTTTCTAGTTTTTCTATTCAAATTAATTTCCTAGTTTTTTTTTTGTATTTTGTGATCTAAGGAATTCCTCTAAATTATTATCTATTATAAATTATAAAAAATGATTCTATAGAAGATAATTCAATACATTTACAAAATTATACGGTTCTATTTACATCATGTATACCATGAACTATGACAAATGATAATATTTGCATCATGATATTTTTTTGATAAATTTAATTTTATTAATATACATTAAATCATATTTCTTAGGAGTCGAATTTCATATTTCTAAATGTATCGATAAATTTACTTTTATTAATGTATATTAAATTATATTTTCTAGGAGTCGAACTTCATAAAGCACTGGACTAGAAGTATTTCTACCAAACTAAACCAATATTAAAAATCGCCAACCATTTATAATATAGCATAAAATGACTCGCATTCTTGCCTCACAATCCAGAGATGAAACGTTTCAAAAACCATTGACTATAAATAGGTCAAACTGATTAGAACGGACTGATGAATGTAAATTAATTTCAATAGATTCTTCAAACATCCGTCATTGAAAAATACTAGATGCGTGTATGTGTGTGCACTGTGAGTCTGTGCACATGGATTTTCACGCATATGTATGTATAGTATAATATCCGAAGTTCGTGTGAGTATTGTGAATACAACAATAATGTTTGTGATAATTATATATAGCCACGTCGTATCAAAACGCATGTGTGATGAACAAGGTTCATGCATTACACTATAGAAGGATGTACAACGATTTTATTATGAATTATTCAGTGATCTAATATAATTGAACATTACAAGTACATTTTTAATAACAGTATAAACGCTACGAGTCAGTAGGTCATTAATGCTAAATTGCTCATCACTTTCTTGCATCGCGAACGTTAATAATAACAAAACTAACAGCATATGTGACATATGAGCGATAAGCACTGAATTACATGTCACTATTGTCGTGTTTGCAGTTTGCATTTTGCACCCGACATTTCCTTACCCACTTAAGTGGTCCTAATTGCTCTTTCCACTAGTATACTGGTCAGTTTCATAATTTCTGAAAATATTTGTACATCATCCAAGTGTTCATATTATGAAACCAGGAGTTATTCCAACCGAAGGTAGAATCAAATTCAGTAATAATGTGAACGCTGGATATGGATTTCAATTCATATGGATTTCAATTCACAATCTCTCCATAGCTAAATCTGTAAGAAATGATGTACATAGTTTATCCTCTAACTTAGTTGAATAAGTATGCATATATGGCTAAAACCAATAATTTTCATAGTTTAAAAATTTAATAACTACAGTATGAGAGTATTTTTGTATCATATTGTGTTTGCTTTTTGCGTTTGTAATATGCGCATGTTTGATCATATAATACGGTACGGCATTTGGGTTTATGTATCTACTTACGTTTTATGAAACTAACACTAAGATGAAGACTGGCGTATAGTCTAAAATCCATAAAATTATGAACCGAAAATCTAAAAGCTTTAGAATGTAAAAGGAAAAAAAATTAATGTTAATCGCAATTAAAACCAAGGACTGTACTTGCGATTACTGGGGCATAAAAAATCGCAAAGTTAGTAACCACAATAAAATTTATAATATACAAAAGCAGTTGCAATTACTCTTTTTTCTTAACAGCTACTATTCATTAATATGGAGAAATTACATAGAAAGTAGTTGCGATTACTTAAATGGGAACAACCCGGCAAATAAATAATAGCGATTACAAGTACCAGATTTGTACACATACATTACATTCTCATACCCAAATATAGTTTATTATTCTTAGAGGAATACGTTGACGTGGCAGAATAGGAACCACTGGAACAGGCCACAGAGCTCTTGAATCAGCAGATAAAGCGGGGTGGTCGACAAGTCGACAACCCAATTTATGTGGACATCAACTCTTCCCTTTCTCGACCCTCCACGTGTCCTCTTAGCCTTATCAATCGTCTAGATTATTCCCACTAGTATTATGGAAATTTGTTATGCAACGAAAAAAGAAAGATCTAAATCTATAGGCTTGTTAATTACGACTAGACTTCAATGAGTTAATTATATAAACCTTACACGTCATAGTAATCAAGGTTTTTTTTTTTTTTGGTTTAATAGTAATCAAGGTTTTGAACTAAAAAATTTGGTGAAACGTTTAGCACCGTCGCATGTCGAACTGTTATACCACTTTAACAATTGTTAGAACCACACTATTCAACATTGAAATATTTGTACGTCCGAAAGCGATAAGTATTAGTTGTATAGTGGCAATGTTCAAACGTCAAACAAACCTAAAAAACATACAACAACAACAACTGTTAGACGATTCATACAACATATGTTAGATGTCGTTTTTTTCTTGTAAATGAAGCAACGGATTTCACTTTTTTTCCATTGCCTCCATTAAATTTCCAATACAAAAGTCTCTGACAAAAATGCAAGAAATTCATCAAAAGCTAAACCGTAACTTAAATTACAAAGGAAGCTTCACGCGGAAATAAATATTTATGTTATGTTTCAATTTCACACGCAAAGTAAAATTCCATGCGTATTTGATTAATTACAACTCATCTTGGATTTGTGTCATCAGAAACGATTCTAGCATGCATGTTCAGGCAACGTAGTTCGGTGATACCTAGCTATCTCGTGGACTAATGTCTCGGACTCGGTACGAGGATAGTATCTAGTACAATTTGTATAATATATACGTAGTCAAACAGTCAACCTATTTCAAATTAACATCTCGGTAACTATCAGATACTAATAAGTAAATTTAGATTTGAAAGATTTATTATTCTCTCCATTTACAAATGTACTCGTATTTCATACAGTATATTACTAATTAGATAATAATTCAAAATTTTTAAAACCGAACTTGAATAAATGAAAACTTCGTTTAAAACCTGCATTGAAGAAAATAAATTTTTGTAAAACAAAAGAATAATTTTAAAACAATACTTTCTAAAAAAGCATAGAGAAACTGTTTTGCAGGTTTTTTTTTAGTTTTCTGGAAAATACATTGATGTTAAATCATTTTATTTAATGACATTATCTCATTATATTCGTACCAATGACAAGTTAACATAGAGTCTATTTTTTAAGTAATAATATATGTTCTCCATAACCAAAAAAAAAGAACTAAAAAAATCTAATATGTATACTAAGAATATGCATACATAATTCATCAACATTTTCAAAACTCTTTTTTGGGATTCTTTATATTAAATTTGATGTGAAAATAAGAGATATATAAGCACTAATTTATCAATCATTGGACCTTTGATGCGACTCTTTTGTATGTATAAATAAAAATTCAAAACCGAAATACAACAAAGGTCGTTTCAATGGGAAAGATATTATTATACATGTAATTGATGGGGCCAATTTTTTTTGGACGCGAAGCAAACCTATATGAATACAGCCACGCAAAGGGATTGTAAAATACAAAATATCATAGGGGTAGAATCGTAGTTTGAAGAGAAACTGCCTGTTCAGACATATGAAAGATATGCTGTGTCAGAGTTTCAGAAGTCTTTCCCATGCTTACTACTTCCCTCTTCTCTCTCTCTCTCTTTCCTTCTCCATCTCCACTCTAACTTCCCAATTTCTAATTCTTCCTCACACAAGAATTTTCCTTATCCTCTCTTGGAAATGCAAGATATTCATGATTACTCGATGACCGGAGGCGTCGGAGGAGGAGGAAGTACAGGGAGGTTTTTCGGTGGAGGAATAAGCGGCGGAGGAGGCGGAGATCGGAGGATGAGAGCGCATCAGAACAACATCCTAAACCATCACCAATCTCTCAAGTGTCCTCGTTGCAATTCTCTTAACACAAAGTTCTGTTACTACAACAATTACAATCTCTCTCAGCCTCGACACTTTTGCAAGAACTGTCGTCGTTACTGGACCAAAGGCGGCGTCCTCCGTAACGTCCCCGTCGGAGGCGGCTGCCGGAAAGCCAAACGATCTAAGTCTAAGCAGCATCCGTCGTCGCCGTCGCCGCCGTCCGACGAAAAACCAACGACGCAAGACGTCGAGGAGAAATCCAGTAGCAGCGAGAGCTCTTCTCTAACCGCCTCTAACTCCAACGTCGCCGCCGTCGCCGCAACCGCCGCCGCAACCGCCGCCGCCGTGAAGGCTGCGTCTTCGGGTTTTACGGGTACTGATATGCCTAATCTGAAACTGTACGGAAACGGGATCGAATGGTCGACGTTGATCGGACAGGGTTCATCGGACGGTGGAGTTTTCTCCGAAATCGGCGGTTTTACTGCTGCGCCGTCGATTGAAACGACTCCGTTTGGATTTGGGGGCAATTCCGTAAATCAACAGTGCATAGCTGATCATCTGAAGTTGGAAGGTGATACTGTGCAGCAGCAGTTTGGGGATCGAACGGATCAGGTTGATCCGAATATGGGATTTGAACCGTTGGATTGGGGAAGTGGCGGAGGAGATCAAACACTCTTTGATCTAACCAGTACCGTTGATCATGCATACTGGAGTCAAAGTCAATGGACGTCGTCTGACCAAGATCAGAATGGTCTCTACCTTCCTTAATTCTCACAGCTTCTTCTCCTTCTTCTTCTTAACCCCAAAAAAAATATTTTATACAACATAAGGTAAAGTTTGATGAAGTGTTTTATTTTATTTTATTTTTATGGGTTGAAAACGGGATTTATTATATAATATATGACTGCTTGTAAATTTTTTCCCCAATATAAAATTTAGCTCTTGTTTCTTAGTTTTTGGAATATCCCAAGAGTGAAATTTTATGTGGCATGGTTTTAATTTGGTTTCGGTTTACTTATCGTTGTATATTTGATAAGATTTTAATTTTCTGGGATGTTTTTTCATTGATGTGTCTAATAAACTTATATATTGATTGGACATACAAAAACTTGTCTTCTGCTTCGTCTTCGGTTATGGGTTTTTTTGTTGAATTATTATTAGTCGTTAAGAGTGTGACCATGTTCGATGTGTAGCTCCTCATTAAGCAGTGTTAGGTCTTTGAATAAACAAATTGGAAACTCGATGTCCTACTATACCTTATCTTCTGAAAATTATGATCGAATTTTATAATCGAATTAAAACAACTATATATTCCACATCACAGCTTACACTAGATAACTGAAAAATGAGAATTACGTGATTTACTATTATAGCACTATCACCAATTAATTAACTCGAAAGAGTAATCTTAGGTTTGTTGATGCAAGAGTAAAAAAAAAACCTAAAGAACAATAATTTTTTTGAATGGGATATACGACATTTTCTTAATGGCGAATAAAAAAGTTTTAGGGGAATTGTACGGAAAAACGAGAGAGCCGTGCCGTCGCGTAAAAACAGTAGTGCTTAAGCAAATAGACGACGGGCGATTTGCGCATGGGACCCACGTGTTAGTGACGAGACTCATGCGCGACGAGACTCATGCGCGACATGCATTCCACGTGGCCAAAGCAGGTCCCACTTCACGTGTCGTAACGTGAATGGCTGATGTACGCATGTCATTGGTCGGTTCGTCGTTTTCTCCAACTCCAATCGCTCGCTCGCTCGCTCGTAGAAGACTTCCTTGAAAGATCTTAGCCGAGAAAATGCGAAAGAGTACGGATCCTCTGTGTTACATAAATCAAACCGAATGGTGTGACGTTAGAGCAGTGAAAATTCTTAAACGCGCGTATACGCCGTGTGATCGGAATGGTGACACCGCGAATCAATGGTGATGATGATGAGGGGTCCATATTAGGTAGGTGATAGTAGTCATTGTAGGGAAATCACTTGAGGGGAGAGTAGGTCCAATATGGCATGTGCTTAAGTTAAGAAAATCTCATACAAATCACACACGGGAAAGTTTGGTTGGGCGGTTGGGAGAGTTTGGGATTGTCTGCGGGTTGGTGTATGACTCAACCATGTTCCCTAATCATTTCGTTTCTCTAATCTTATTGTATTTGTGTTTTCATTGATCGACTTGTTTGACAATATGAGAGGATACTTACACTCTAAAAATAGTTTTTGTCAGTTCATTTAGTATTACACTACACTACATTCTTCTCTCATTATGTGAACGTTCCAACGCATTACTCAAGTCTTTGTGGCATAGAAGATTCGACCGTTATACCAATCAGCTCTTGTCCATCTTCACACTACAGTATAACCTCTATAAATTAATATTCGATAAATTAATACCTCGATAAATTAATATATTTTTCAAGTCTCAAATTAGTTTTTTGAGCTGATTTTTATATCGATAAATTAATAACTCAATAAATTAATAGAATATTGCAGTCCCAACATTATTAATTTATAGAGGTTTTACTGTATTTCGGTTAGATAAATTTAGTTCGTTTATTTGCTAACATTAATTTGAATCTTCCTCCTGCCACTACTGATCTCATTTGTAATCTCGAAACATAATTCCTTCAGTCTTCAGTTAACTTATTTTTATTTTTAGATATCAAAGAAATCACAAAACACAAATACATTCATCACTTAACCACGAAAAAAAAGAGAGTAGGGAAAGTCCAAGCACAGTGGACTAAGTTAATTCGCTCTGGTCATTTGCCTCGAGTGATTCAAGTTTTTGATTACAGAATTTTTTTTTTCTGGACAAAATTAGCCTTTTTGAAAAAGAAAAAAAAAAAAGTTTGTGGAATCAAAGTTTATCATAAAAATTACGAGAATAATGTTTTGACGGTAAATATTGTGGATTGTCCCTTAGAAATTAAACTGGACAAAATATTGCACCACAGTCGTATAACAAATTGGAGCCATGAGAGAGAAAAAGAAGAAAGAAACAAAATAAAGATAGTGGTGCAGATCGGTAAAACCAAATGATACAGGTGTTAAACATACCGGTGTTGATCCACTCCTATATCTATGATGGTAACACAAGTCACAAGTTTTAGTGGATTGTTACTTAACAAAAATGATGGAACAAATAGTGAAAAGCTCTCTCAGAAGCGGGGGAGTCGAGTAGTGTTTATTAGGGATATATAAAGATAAGCTGCTGCTCACTATAAGCTTAACTTGTCTGGTGGAATTATGCTAGTGATGATCAACTGTGTTTAATTTGTTTTCCTTTTAAACTTTAATGTCGTGAGTTTATTTTTCTTCTTCTTTGTAACATATTTCTTTATTAATTTAAATGAGAGTTTACATACTCATTGTGCAGAAACATATAAGTATATTTAAAAAAATGCATGAACAATACAATAAATAGTAACTTAATAACTTGACAAATATCAGAACACTAGTTTATAGAGCTTTGTTATCATTCTTAAGTACTGAGTATGTTCAATTTTGATATGACACTTCAAATTCTTTTTATGTTTATATTAAATGTGAAACTGTAATGTGTATATCTATGCCCTTTTCTCAAAATTTGCTGATATATATACCATCTCCATCTTTAAGCAGAAAATCATTTATCATTTCCGCATTGAGCTTTTAAGATATTACGATCTTTGACCCAAATAAAAAATAAAAAATAGTACGATCTAACGTAAGGAAAAACAAACAAACTTTTTAAATTTTTAAAGCTAACTAATTTTCAAACCGAATTACATATTTGAGCTCAAATAATAAAGGTGGTAATAAACCCCTACCCGGATCCAGATAAGGCCCAGACTCGATACGGATCCGGATCTCCGCGATTTTCTTTGGTTAATGTGTTTCCCCTGGAATTTTTTTTTTTTTTTATGACATCAGTGTTTCCCCTGGAAATTTGAATCTCTCTTTTTTTTTGCGTCTCTTCTTCCCCTTGCTCGATACGCGCTTTATTTTCAAGAAATCTCCGATCCAATAGTTTCCAAAGAGAGATTCTACAATCGAAAAATCCTCACAATGGCGGCGTACAGAGCCGACGACGACTACGATTACCTCTTCAAGGTGGTGTTGATAGGAGACTCCGGTGTCGGAAAATCCAACCTCCTTTCTCGATTCACGCGCAATGAGTTCAGCCTCGAATCCAAATCCACGATCGGCGTCGAATTCGCCACCCGTAGCATCCATGTCGATGATAAGATCGTCAAAGCCCAGATTTGGGATACCGCTGGCCAAGAGAGGTATATATAAATACATCTCCCTTCAAGCTCCTTGAATCGGGGATCGGTTTGAGATTTCTTCATAAGCCTCTCTGTTTCTTTGTTTCTGATTCCGTACGATTCTCTTATTGGTATTGCCAAATAAGATTTTGATGGTGGATGGTGAAAATAGGTGGTAGAGTCTACTTAAGTTTGTCGTTGAATCTGAGGAATTCCATTGATTCCGATGCACATTACCTTGTTAATGATAAAAAAGGGACTAATTTTGTTGGTTAATATAATTTCTGTGTGTGTTTGAAGATATCGAGCAATCACAAGTGCATATTACCGAGGAGCTGTAGGAGCGTTGCTTGCTATGATGTCACAAGGCATGTGACCTTTGAGAATGTCGAAAGATGGTTAAAGGAGCTTAGAGATCACACAGATTCCAATATCGTCATCATGTTCGTTGGGAACAAAGCAGATCTCCGTCACCTACGAGCTGTTTCAACCGAAGATGCCAAGGCTTTCGCGGAGAGAGAGAACACTTTCTTCATGGAGACATCAGCTCTTGAATCGTTGAATGTCGAGAATGCTTTCACCGAAGTGCTTTCTCAGATTTACCGTGTGGTTAGCCGTAAAGCGCTTGATCTTGGAGATGATCCGACAGCTCTTCCCAAAGGACAGACCATCAATGTTGGGTCTAAAGACGACGTCTCTGCGGTTAAGAAGGTAGGTTGTTGCTCAACTTGATGGCTCCACGTCCAAGAATCAGATTTACTCCGGTTCAGAAAACTGTTGTGTCAATCTTGTTTGTTCATTTTTCTTTCTTTGTCATATGTGAAGATCTTGTTCGTTTATATGTATATCATACCCATAGAAGCATACTCAAAACTGTGTTTTGATAACATTAGCGTTTCCATTTCAAATGCGTAAGCCAAAACAACATTTGAGCTGAACCTTAATGTACGGTGTCACTGTTTTTTTTTTTTTCTGTTTTCTTTATGGTCTATCAAAGTGTTTATTAGTGTGATCTTGAGACCAGACACAACGCATGAGAAGCACCAATGGAGACTGAGACAACCTTGTGCGATTCTAGCTCATCTTCTTCTTCAGTTAAGAAGTTGACTTCGACTGGAGAAGTTTGGATCTCCGGGACTCCTGGAACTCCTAGTTGGAAATCTTTAGCGTTACCCCACATCCAGAGTTTACCTTCATCTGTCAAAAAGCAATCCCGTGTTTATAGTTTCTGAGTTATGTATGATGTCAAATGAACATAACAAAAAGCTGTATTCTACCTGTTATCGCTGCAGAAGAGGAACCTCCACAAGCGATGAAGACGATCTTTTTGTCTGCAAATGCTTCGATTTCTGTAGGAATTTTCTGGTTTCGTAGCGAAGAATTACCCAATTGGCCATGGCCACCATGGCCCCACGAGAGTACTTTACCTTCCTCTGTTGTCACACCAAGCAAATTTCAACTCAAAACTGTAGGAAAAAGAGAACTGTTCACTTCGCAGAAGATTGTTTACCGGTTAATGAAAGAGAGTGATAACCACCACACGCAATCTGGGAAATACGAACGCCTTCTAAACTGGGAACTGGTATTGGTTCCCAACCTCCCAAGTTATCACCACGGCCGAGTTCATAATTGGAATTTGCTGAAACATAAAAATCCAATGAAATTCTTTCTACGCTAACAATGGTAGAAGGTAAGGGTAGAATGATCTTTTACCTCCCCAGTTCCATAGTTGTCCCTCTTGTGTAAGAGCCATTGTGAAGAAACCACCACATGAGACAGAGGCTACGGGAACTGTTAAAGCTTTGACCTTTGAGGGAACACTAAGCCCACCACCTTCATTTGGTCCTCGGCCTGGCCCGAGCCCTAACCTACCGTCTCCTTCCTCTCTACCCCACATATATAGCTCTCCTAAAACCAAGAACAAATCATTGCTCGATCAAGAGTTAAAACAGAGCAAATACTAGTTACTGCTATCACAATATCAGCTTGTTCAAAAACATAAAACTAAGTTCTTGAAGTTGCATATACATATGACATCGGGACATGTATAGCAAGAACAGAAAGCATGTGGAACCTGATTCAGTAATAGCAGCAGTGTGTGTTCCACTGGTTGCAATGGCAGAGATTTTACAATCCCAAGAGCCGTCAACACGTCGAGGGACGAGTTCTCTGGTGTAAACCGAATGTCCAAGCGCACCAAAACCGCCATAACCCCTGGCAACTTCATTTTTAATTTATGCAACCATCACATTATGCAGACAATCAATCAAAGTTCCAACAACAATGATTCCGAGATTTAACAGTTTTTGAAAAAATGGAGAAACGTTATTAAAAATGATTCGAATTTGATGTTTAAGCGAATTTCGAAGCTAGCTTACCAAGTGAAAACATCTCCTTTATGGGTTAAAGCCAGCGAATGCAAACCACCGAGAGCGACACAACGAATCGAATGCTCTTCGAAAAGCGGGTTTAAGTTGGGGACG
The DNA here is from genome assembly GCF_000478725.1 of Eutrema salsugineum. NCBI lineage: Eukaryota > Viridiplantae > Streptophyta > Magnoliopsida > Brassicales > Brassicaceae > Eutrema > Eutrema salsugineum. Next base: position 2,688,529 of record NW_006256547.1, on the reverse strand, counting down.
AAGACTGAATTCTCTTGGCCAAAACCTAGCCTCCCGCCGTCTCCTTTTCCCCAAATCCACAGATCTCCGTCGATCGTCAAACCCGAATGGAACAACCCGCAAGAGATTCCAACCCGAAAACCCGACCCGTTTTTCGGTGGATCGGCGTCGATTCTTCCAGGCGTTTGGGCCAGAGAGAAGGATTGATCGGAGCGAAGGAGAAGGTTAGCGACCGGAGACGGATACATTCGAATCTCCTCGATTCCGCCGCCGAGCTGACCCGACGCGCCTCGTCCCCACGAGAGGAGCTGGAGGGTTGTGGAATTCGATTCTATCTCTGGGCTTCCGTAGAGTGTGGGTATCTTGGTGGCTCCGCCGCTTCTTTGAGTGTTCCGGGTGGAGGAGAAGCGCCGCGTGAAGCTACGTATGCGGTGGCTTAACGCTGCCATTGTTTCGTCGGAGTTTCTTCACTACCGAACCGTTTACCGGTGGGGTTTTAAGGCATTGCATTGCTTATTAAAACGACGGCGTTTGGTGTAAGATGGGAATTATTGCTCTTTAGGACCCTATATTACTATTGTCTTTGTCAATAAGACCCCATATTAGTTCTGGTCCTATTTAATTTATTTTCATCTCTTTAGTGCCATAAAATGCAAGAATTTGATAAGATTTCCGTTTTGGGTAGAGTATGGACTAGCTTTATGTTGTTGAAATTTGGTAAATCTGTATATCCAGAAGGAATATTTAGTCCATCTTCAACATTTTTTCATGTTTACTAAAACTGTATTTTTAATGATTAGTTTCTGTTTTTTGAGGACTTGATATTCAGAGACTTGACTGATTCTCTTGACGCTTTGAAAGGAGATTTGTTGCACGGTTATCTGAAGGAATGGCGAAAAACTGATTCTCAGAAATTCGATTAGGATCGTAAATTAAGGCCATCCCATATGAATTTGATCATCTTCACAATTTATGAAACCGAAATGAGGGAAATAGTTGAAGCAAGAGTGTATGTGTTGCAGCTTTGACAACGGCAAAGGAAACATAAGACGAAGAGTATTTATTCTTGCAGTAACCTAATCCTTTGGCACTAAAATACATTCAAGTTTTAGAACATTTATTTATATTTGTAGCCATCAAGACATCAAGAAATCGTTTCTTCGTTTTAGTTCTTGTCTAAATCGAGATTGTTGATTATCTGTCCTTTCAAAGTGTTACTTTACTCAGAAACAGAGTAGTACAAAAAATCTCATAAGCTTCTAGAATCTAGAGTGTTTCTCATTTTCAGAATCTACAGCACTGGAACCCTAATGCAATCGGCTTTTGTTTCTTGGGAGACAAGTCGTCTGAATTAGGCATCCGAACAGGGCTCCCCATCCACTCAACTCCCAATCTGCATCATTTTAAATCCCAAATTATCAGAGACCCTAGTTTTTAAACAAGGCAAACAATATAAAAGCTAATCCTTTTGTTGCTATTGAAACTCACATTGGAAATGCAAAAGATCCCCTTCCTTCATCTGAGTGATTAGACCCGCTAGATTTATCAGAGGCGTTAGTCTCTTCTTCTTCTTCCTCGTTCTTCGACAACAGCCGAAAGTATATAAATATATAAAATAACAATTTCTTAAGTTCTGAAACTTGAAACACCTTAAAAGACAAATACCTCATGAACATCACAAGAGACATCTTCAGTTGCTTGGCATGTAGTCTTATCGTCCTGATCTTGTTCTTTAATCTCGGGGGAGTTATTCTTCTCTGTTTTTCCTACCCCTTGATCTCCATAAATAAGCTGTTTCTTAATGAAAAAATTAATATAGAAGTCAAAATCTTTAAGGCCAAGTTTTTCAGAAGCGGCTCAAAATTATTTATAGGTGTTGTGCAACTTTTGTCTATGTTAGAATAAAGACCTCAAATTATATTTTATTACATATCTGAAAATTCTTCTATACAAAAATAAGGTTTAAACCAGAACACTGTTGGAACTTGGAATGCACCATTTACAGGCCCTCTAGCACGATGAAGTTTTAAAAACTTTTTAAAAGGATTTTGGATTTCTCGAAAACGAACCTTACGATTCACCGTCCTCGGTGACTTTTCCGGCGACAATTCCACCTCTTTTTTCTCCTCTTTCACAACATCGAAGCCTCCGTCTTCGCGGTCGAAGCAGAAGACAATGAATCCAGCTTCGTCTAAAACCGGTGGCTGTGGCCAGCTCAACCGCCGGTGTTGAGACGCCGACGTCGGAGAAACGCTGCTGCTTCTTAGATGAAGATGATGACGTGACCCTGGTGGGCTTAGACTGAGTTTCCTCTCTGATATCTTCTTCTTACTCTTCATCTTCCTCTTTGTCCTCTTGAACAATAAATTATTGTTGTTCGTCGAGTTTCCACTATTGTTAACTCCATCTTCATCTACGTCTGTTATAACTAATCAGTAAAATAATCTAAGCAATAGTTTCAGAAAATAGCAATAAGATAATTGAGGTAGACCTAGAGGAATCTTGCAAGCCAAGAAACAGGAAGCCCAATCTTTGACTCTCCAAGTGACAAGCTTTGGTATTGTCCATTGTGAAGCCATGGCTGTTATGTTTTTTTCTCTGGAAGATAATTTTGCTTGGATCTTTTCCCGAGAAAATAGCAGTCTGTATTTTTTGTGTGCCTGTGATTCGGCTTTTCGAAGAAAAAAAGTTAAGAAGGGAGAGAAGAAATAGTGAGGGATTTATTATGAGGGAGAAGAATGATTTGAAATTTGAAAATAATAGGGAGACAAGACATAGATTGCCATGAATTAGGGAAGGGGTTACAATGTGTAACCCATGAATGCATTTAATATTATTGGAATAAAAGTATATAACGTTTTTTTTTTTGAATTGTAATAATTGGGTAGTAAATGCTATCATAGTTAATAAACACTGCCTCAAAAAATTCATTTTTTCTTCTGTTTTTTTTTTTTTTTTCCCCTTTTACAGTTTCATTTGTAAATTTATTAATTCAATTTTCGTGTGTCAAGAAGACGGCGTAAAGCATGGAACGGTAGCTAGCTAGAGATATGATGCCATTTATGGTAAGAAATGAGTTTTTCACCTAGAAAGGATTCTTGAATTCGTCGTGTGAATATAAATAGGCCTGTATGTGAAGCCCATTCCTCCGAGTAAGAGAATAATAAGCCCATTAGACGTATAAGCTTCTTTGCACGTAGTCGTCAACGCCTCAACCTAAAAAGGGTGTGAAGCCTTAACGGCTAAAAACCCAAGAAAACTTTCAAACATAATCTAAATCACAGATCTGTTGTCTGTCTGTTTGTCCCGAAATGAGAAGAATGGCTTTTTTCGTCAACAGAGAGTGAGACACTTGTGGACAGTTGGGTAGAAATTGACTTGGACGAGATTTTCCGACAAGATCGATGGACCCGCGCATAATGGTAGTTTTTAGTAAAAACTTTTGATATACTCTTTAAGTACGATTTCATTCATGAAGAATTGTTGTAATTTGATTTATTTACATTTTATATCTGTATGAAATGCTATTTTTTCTTCTTTTTTCAAAACTATCGTATAAAAGTAATACTCCCTCCGGATTTATTTAGTTGTCGTTTTAAGGTTATGCACACAGATTAAGAAAATATTAATTGTTTTAGTTTTTCAATATAAAAACATCATTAATTATCTATTTAAACATAATTCAACCAATAATAAAACAAATTGTATAATAAAAATAATTTTTAAAAAAAAACTAATAAATATTGCATTGAAAACTGAAAACAACAACTAATTTAAAATAAACAAAATTCTCTAAAACGACAACTTTTACATTGGTACTTTAAAGTTTGATAAATGTACCTTTTAACATTAATAAATGTATTAATTAAACTTTATTAACTAACAATCATGTAAGCTTTTTATTTTCCGACTTTCTCTTCTTTCATCATATCAAGAAAAATTCACAGTACACGGGTGTTGGGAATGTGTCGTAATGCTAAATTGTCGGACACGTCCCGTCGTACCTGTGGAATTCGAACATGATCCAAAGAGTTAGATCATCCCTTTTGTCCTCTCCCTTGGGCCTTGGCTGGCCTGATCGTTATCTCTGGTGGCACTGCTATGACGATTTAAAGTCTTTCTTTTCATCTAAGATGACTTGGGAACAGATCCTGTGAGATAAATCTGAATTTCATTTGGTGTAAGGTGGTGTTGTGTTTTTTATTTGATAGATAAATCAACTATGTTGTTGATTCGGGTGCATACTTTTAAAAATTCATACATGTGGTGCATAATGTGAATTATCTACACTTCTTTTACATTTACCAAATTGAGACGGTGTACTATTTTATGTTTTAAAAGTAAACAGAAACTTTGATCCACTGATTTGAAAAAGCGATTATTTTTATTATCATGAATTCATGATGATTAGTCTATTATTGATTTGATATTTTCTTAGCAGTTAAATTTCTATTCAATTTAACCCAGAGAAAAACACCGATCACTGCAACACGCTTTGTATATATATATATATATATATACAATATAGTGTTTGTTACTTTGTTTTATTAAATTAATTATATGCTCTTCCAATACAGAATTGTTAAATAAATTAATTTGGGAGCTTTCCCCTCCGCATTATAATCCAGCTGGAGCATAACTAAAATTTAATAATGTGATTGATAATGTTGCTTCCCAATTGCATCTTAACAAGAATTCGTCTAGTCAGAGTTCTTTGTTTTCTTTTATTGGCTAGAGAATATGGGAAATGAAGAATGACCTGTTATTCCCCAACAGAGTATGGTCTATCTTATAGACAAAAATGTGAGGAATCAGCTCTGCATAATTAGAAGCAATGGAGATAGGAGATATGAAGATGGATTGCAAATTTGGTTCTCTACTAGATAAGCTAAAAATTCTCTGTTTTCAGAAATAAAAAATTCAGAAAAGTATGAAAACAGTTATTTTTTTGCTTTTGAATATAATTTAATATTAGATGAAAAAAATATAGTCTATCTCGGATGTGATTAACAAGACATTAATGGATCATCGTTTATGGTCTGAAGCTGCTTTGTCAAGTGACAACCAATGGAGATAGTAGTGACTCCCTTTGGTATATGCAGAACAAGACATATCAAACTCTAGCAACAGTTCATGAAGTTTTACCTAATTAGTTAAGCAGGACAAGTTAGAATGGATCTTGGTTTTTAGTCATTGTTGCTTTTTAGATGGATCTTGGTTTTCATAGGAGAACAGAGCTGGTTGGATTCTTCTGATAACCAGGACAAGCAAATGTCATCTTGAATAGACCCGGTTGCAAGCCCTTTCAAAACATAAGTTGTAGCTCTCTGAGAAACCGTTCAACAAGTTAGGACACTGAACTTAAGTAATATCATGTTTTGTGGAGATGCGTTATTAATTCTAACACCGGTTAATTCCACCAATCGTACCAACTCAGCACATAGCTATCAATACTAGAAAAAACCATAGACAAAAATATATTGAAGACATCCAATATGAATGCCTCTAGCTGCCATTACATTTTCATGGAAATCAAATGATAAACAAAACAAATAGCTGTTCAGTTAGCCAAATCTGCACGAATTACTTGTCTAAAAATTACGACGTTTCTTAGATTAATGATGTATGAAAATAAATGTTTTAATTAATTATAAATAAATTGTGTGCGGAAATTGGAAAAATATTTTCGTTAGCCTCGTTTAAGTGATACTTATTTTAAATACTTAAAATATGTATGATTTTATTGGGATTGGACCACACGCTCAATAATAAGTGCACGGGATTGTTCAGGTAAGAGGGGTCCACAGTCAAGCACATGATTCACGACCAAATGTGATTTGCGCAATCATGTTTGTAAAGTGTGTTTTACATATTCGATTATTTTACCAAACACTTGATTAAATAATATGTGTTGTAAATGTTTCGCCTCATTTGTTTGGCATCTCATGCAAGCTGCCGAATATCAGGATCTACCTCCATTTCCGTTTTGATATTTATTTGATAAATTATCATTTGCTTTTCTTGGGATAACTAAATTTAAATTCAGTAGTAATCAGAATCGCATGCATATTCATTGGACCACTATAATATGGATTCGAGATGAGACATGTGTTCTCATCTATGGTCTATGGAATTCCTTTAAGGTCCCTTTTTCCCTATTCATGAAACTACGATTCGTCTTTAGAAACTATGGACTTCCACTGTTGCTCCTTTCTTTAGTCCCGTGCTGGTTCTGGTTTAAGATATAGAGGAAATGAGTGAAATATGAGCACACATGGAATAAAAGATCATGATAAGAGTCGATTTAAACTATTTTGGGTTTTCTGATCATAAAATAAAATCGTCTCAATCGAATTAAATTTTTGGTTTAGTTTCCTTAAAGGAAAAAACAATTTGGTCCAGTTTTCATTTTCAGGTGTTTTGACTTTTATCAAAGAATTTTTGCTGTTGCAACATCATGAGTCATCACTCATCACCTTTTTATACAATACATATTAATCAGAAATGTATCGCTATTTGTTTTTTAATCGAAATCTTTAAACACGAGCCACCAAATTCGATCCCATTTTGTCCGAGTATATACGGAATTTGACGGACGCAGAAAAAAGAACCCAAAAAGAAAGATTATGACCTGTGGTAAAGCAAACCCACTCTTATAATCACTTACATTACATATTTAACTTGAGAAACTAGCTTCTATAACTGATCATAAATTCTACATAACATATTTTAGGACCTTTCGTGATATATAAGGAACATATTGTAACAAGTCTACAAATTAACAATATCGGGATTTCATATTTTATTAATTTAAAGTTTTAGTCCATAATTTTCTAAAATGATATTTTATTTTAAATGAGAAAAACCTTTGCTTTCACATTCTTTTATATTGATTAAACTAAATAAATTTGGCTTTTGTCTCCTCTTTGGTGTTTACTAAAAAACTGAGTTTTCATCTCCTTTTTTTTGGTCAAACATACGTGTTTGCGTTGATATATGCAGTTTTAGATGCAATTTGACAATACAATGCCATAATTTTTTTGAAGCAATAAAAATAATAATAGACAAGCTTCATATTAAATAAAAATAAATAAACTAAAATAATATTTTAGTATATTGTTTTAGTTTTATTTATATAAAGTCTATATATATACATTGATTTTTATGGTATTATTGAGACTATATATTTACATATTAGTGATTTACTAAAATTTTATTATCTTATTACCTTATAAATAGCATAGAGCTTGTTTATTTTAATTTAAATAAAATCATGTGACCAAAATACCAAGTGACTTTTGAGAGTACATTATTTTCTTATAAGATAATCTATAAATCATGTAAGATCATTCAGATTCACATATACTGACTTAAATAACATTAAAAAAACCACAATTGCTCGAAACTTTTATAAATATCACAATAATATATCATAAGAAAAAATTCCATAAGACACCAAATATTTAAGTATTTTCATGATGATGAGTTTCTTGGAGGGGTTGTAAATAACATATGAATTAATATGTTTTCCATTATAAAAACACATGTTTCTAGAGGGTATCCTCGAAAGGACGTCTACCATATCCCATTCATGCTCCTGGTTTAGCTTTTCGGATGGACCCGACGTGGTGGGATTAGTTATTTTTTTTCAAAAATGTTTTCTTGAGGTTTTTATATATAGATAACCTACTTAGTTTTAGAGTTTTATTCAATTTTGAAAAATGAGTTTTTGATTGAATAATTTATTTTCTTCTTTATACGTTTATGTAATTTTATGCATAAATTTTAGCGAATAAAAAGCTTGACTATTCTTAGATTTTCTTTATAGAGAAAATAATCCTTCAATATATTATAGATTTCCAATATTCACAAAGTTACTAATCACTAGATTATCTCTAAATTTTTTCCAATATTTAGTTCGCCACCTCTAATATAATGATCTCTTACATCCAAATTATGTAGAAGAAAAGTATATATGCCCGTATCCAGTAAACAACCGGAACTTTATGTTTTCTGTTTATAATTTGAATACCCAAGTTGTTCAACTTTGAGATTATACATATCATAGATTAAGTATATTAATTATTCAACCAAGAAAACTTTAAATACATGTGAATGGACCGATGGAGTTGTAAATCTTGTCAGAGCTTATCTTCAACAGCAAATCTTGTGCTTTGCAATGGGTTGATTCATCCTATTGCATCGGGAATGAGCAGCGGGCCAACTCATACCACATGAAATCTTCACGTTACGCCCTCATAGTTTACATATGTGCGGAATAATCAAATTCAAAATATAATATTTTGTATAACCGAAGATACTAATTCATACGTGAGAATTTTTTATTTTTAGCTCTTATTTTTTCAACCAACTATTCGAGCCATTCAAAGAAAACAAAAGTTTCGCCACAAATATCTAGCATTAAACTGTTTGGAAAATAATAATCAGATTTCTACATCAAAAAGCCCACAGCCTAAATTTTACCAACGACGGCCATGATCATTGATCAATCATTTTGTCTCCTTAATTTTCTTTTCTTTTGAATTCAGAATATATGTGTGCTTAGTCCAAAGGTGAATTTATATCCAAAGCGGAATGTAACTTATAGTGGCACTGTATGTTTTTTAATTCATGCAGTCTTTTTTTTTTTTGATAAATGTATTTTTCTGTTGTTTTGTTTTTCAAAATATCATCATCCCATATAAGAAATACTATCCCGATACGTGATATTGTTATGTAATGTCTCGTGATACATTCTTCGGTTTTTCACTAGTGAAATTTATAAATAAAATAACAGTACTAATAAATAAAATTTATGATATTATACTTTATTTTTAGTTAGTACGTGTCTCTCGATTTTTTGTCATGTTCCTATTTCTACCCATAAAAAAATTAGGAAAAAAACGTGTTGTCCTAATGAATATCAAATGAATATAAAGTACACATTTCGTCACGATATAAAGTATTACAAATTTTTTGTTCACACATAATTTTGTTTTCCAAAATTTTCTTCCTTAATTAATGTGGATGTGACAATTTCTGATATTAAGAGGGTAACAGTGCGTGGATAGAGATTGGAAATGTGTAACGAAAAATTCGAATAACAAAGCAAGTTCGTATAAATTTGACAACTAAATGAGTACCTAGGTAGACTGCCAATAGTGTATATACTTTCATAATTTTAAAATTTTAAATTATTCATACCTTGTCTCATACACAAACCATTCTGTATCAGATTAATTATTATTTTTTACTGTAAGGAAAATTCATAATCGGCGTAAATTCATGCTTGGGTCGGGAAATCCATCTCAGAATGGATAACCGTAATTCATCATATTTATATAAATGCGCTTATATACAAGTAAAGATCAGCAAAGAAGTAAAAACTGTTGCGCTCTTTAAATCAAATTATCCAATCTAGGCATATAATATATATGCTAACCGTAGTACATCTGTCGTCTTTTTCATGCATGGTTAACCCTTTACTAATATTAAAACCAATATATTTATTAATGTTCAAATATTTAATTTTATATATAAGAGAAATAATAATTTATTGGTATTCTTATATATTTTTTCCGTTTTTTATTAATTATCGTTTTAAAAAAATTTATTTGTTTTAAATTAATTGTTGTTTTTAGTTTTTAATACTTTTTTATTTTTAATAATTATTTTTATTATGCAATTTGTTTTATTATTGGTTGAATTATGTTTAAATAGATAATTAATAATATTTTTATATTGAAAAATTAATACAATTAATGTTTTTTTAATTTGTATACATAATTTTAAAATGATAACTAAATAAATTTGAAGGGAATATAAGAGAAATGATACGAATAATTATTGATTGAATTAATAAATTATAGTAGTTGCACACCTTTCTTGACCATTGTGTATCTCCTAGAAATTAAAAGGCTTTTGCCCAAATCTCAATGTTCCTTATTTTCAGAAGAAACAAACTAATACAGACAGGAGAATCAGAACCGTGCCATTAGTATGCAAGTTACCGCGAATTCTGACAGATGCTCGATTGAGCCAGTGATAATATTACACCTGGCATTTCCCTACGATGACTCAGTGGCCTAAGTAAAGAAACTAAAGAACGTGTAATCAGCCATTCCTCTTTCAAAGATAATTATTTCTATTTACATCAAGTAATTTTTAATCATATTTGTCTCTTTTTCTCTCTCTTGTAATTTTTCTCTATATAAGAGCATCTCTATACACTAGAATCTGTGCGACAGAGAGAGTAAAAAAAAAACACTGATTGTTCTTGTTTTAAAAACTCCATATATAATGATAACACGTTCGCGTGTTCCTCGTCAAAAGAGTGTCTCAGTGAGTACAATCTTCAGGTGTCTTTTGGTTTTGATCAAACGGTCTATTAAATTCTCGTAGTCATCTGTTTTTTCCATCTCTTTTTCTCGTTAATTTCACTTAAGAAAACAATGGATTAAAGAGTCTTTCTTTCCAGTGATCCTTTGATAGGTGCTAGCGTTTTTTTTTCTCAATTAGGTTTTCCATAAATAAATTTAGAAAATCAAGAATCAAGAAGAAGAACCAGAGATGGTGAGAACACCATGTTGCAAAGAAGAAGGAGTAAAGAAAGGAGCGTGGACTCCTGAAGAAGATCAAAAGCTTATTGCTTATCTTCAATTACATGGTGAAGGTGGATGGCGTACTCTCCCTGAGAAAGCTGGTAATTCTTTTTTATCTTCTTCTTATGGATTTATTATTAGGAATTTATATAATAATTAATTAACAGGCTTTTTTCTCTTAATTATATGTATTTATTACAATGTGTGTACAATATATGTATATAGGATTGAAGAGATGTGGGAAGAGTTGTAGATTGAGATGGGCTAATTATTTAAGACCTGATATTAAGAGAGGAGAGTTTAGTCCTGAAGAAGACGACACTATTATCAAGCTTCATGCTCTTAAGGGCAACAAGTAAGCATCTTTTCCTGTTTTATTACATTTCTATTAAATAATTAGTAGTTTAGTACTATATATGCAATCTTTATGTACTTTTAATACTATACTATATATCGAATCTTCTCATTTTGGGAAGAAAAAAAACCATCAACATTGACTAAATTAATGAGTCATGTTTTCACATCAATTAAATTCTTCAATTTGCAAATAATCGGCTGATAAAGATCAATTTTTGATTATTTTAATATCATCTTTTCACTGATGAGACTGTTGTCTACTAGTTACTATAGATGTAGAATTCCAAACACAGTCTTCACAATTTTACGTACCATGCGAACTTTATAATGAAGAAAAGTAACTGTAATATTCATTTTATTTTTATTTTTTGGGTAAAAACAAGATCTTTGAAGTTTTGTGTACCCGCATTATCTTAATTTTTTTTTTTGTTTGTTTCTGTTATGTCAGATATATAATCATCCAACTTGTTTTTGGAACAATACTATTCAATTTTAGTTTTCAACGTAAGATATAGTCCAAAAATTAGATATTATAATATGGTGTTGATTGTTGAAGGTGGGCCGCAATAGCCACTAATTTGGCGGGACGAACTGACAATGAGATTAAAAATTATTGGAACACAAATCTCAAGAAGCGCTTAAAACAGAAAGGCCTTGATCCAGTCACTCACAAACCGATCAATTCAACCGGTCTCAAACCAGAAAATCATAAACCGATCCGTTCTTCCGGTTCTGCAAGGCTTCTTAACCGAGTCGCGAGCAAATACGCGGTCGATTTAAACCGGGATCTACTAACCGGCATTATCATCGGAGACCCCACATTCATCGCCGTGGATTCACAAATGATCGATTCTCCAACCGAGAATTCGACCTCCACATTGCTCAATAAAATGGCGGCAAAATCAACCTCTCTCACATCGATCCCGATCAACAATACGTCGACATCTTCCGGTTTATCCGACAATTGTTCTTTCTCCGATGATTTCACCGATTTCTTTAGCAACGAAGAGATCTCCGATATGTACACGAATGTCGATAATGTTGGGCTTATGGAGGAGTTAAAGAGTATTTTAAGCTACGGAGGTGCCGGCGCCGGAGATATTAAAGAGTCGCCAGAGGTTAATAATGTAGCTGATGAAATGGAGTTTCTTGATTCTTGGAACGAAGAAGGCGATTTGGATTTGGACAAGTTCGTGAGTTCGTTAGAGTCTAAGGTTGGTGTCTTTGTCTGACGAGTCAAAGTAAAATCAATCACACGTTGGTTTTTCAACTTTTTTACATGGATTGGCTGTATCGCCACGTGGCGAAAATAATATGCTGTCGTAATAAATTAATAATAAAAAAATAATTATTTCTAGTAACGTTTAAAGAAAAAAAGAAATAATTATTTATCGTGATTACTGGAATTTCATTTTTTCAAATTATATAAAACTACATGATGAATATTTGAGTTATCTTACAAATGTACATGCAAAACCAACTAAAACACGTAAAATAGAGAAAAAGAAGCTAATTTAATTATTTATGATTTAAGACTAATAATTAGTAAATTCATGATCTAGTTAATAATATTTTCAGAAATCATCTATTATTTTAAATTTTTATAAAAACATATGTATAATTTTTTTTAACAATAATCCATATGTACTAAAAACATCCAAATTAATTATGTTTTTTCGAGTAAAAATATATTTGTTTTTATATATACAAATATTTGTTTTATTTTTGTTAATATTTATGTGCATGATTTTGTATCATGGAATATCAATTAATTTAGTACACTTATTGGTTGTCTTTATTTGAGATAAAACTGTTTTTTAGATATACTTTATAAATCGATTATCTGACCTTATTCAGACCAATAATTAAAATGTTGAAAAATATAATTTATTCCTCTGCTAGGCTGCTATATTCGTTAATATTCCTTTAAAAAGCGAATCCCCCATTCCCTATATAATAATAATATTCCCATATGACATAGATAACGTGGTCGTCTACTTTTCTTCGGGCAGATTCACGTGAATGAGTAATCTTTATAGATTTTCTTTCGAATATACACTCTATATATTATTACTACGGCACTAACTTACACTCATACGAGTATAAGCTTAAAAACATTCGAGAGTCATAAGTGGCATTTAGATTTGTATTATTGTATGTCAAAAAGAAAAGATTTGTATATGCACCTAAAGTTGTCCTGTCTATAGAGAAAACTTCAATATCTATGACACGCACATCTATCTAGGCCCACACGTAGATTTGATTAGATATGTTACTGATAGAAAAAACGTTTACGTCTGATGTTTAAGCTGATAAACCAGTATTTAATAACTTGTAGTAGTATTTCTAAATTATTAAATCGGATACTGAATCTGGATAACTTTTTGTTTTCCTATCGGATGCCTCCGAAATTACACTTAGCTGGGCACTTTATCAGTTAACTGAATATCAAAGCATATATAATCCATTGTCTAACCAATTAATCAAACGTTTTTTTTAACTGGATGGAAAATTTATTTAGATCCAACATTTTTTTTAATAATTAACTAGATTTTACACCGTATATCCGCACGAGAATTTTTTAATCAAAAATTATAACAGAATTTATGTCTTCTTCAGTGGCGGAGCCACATGCATTAGCATGGGGTTATTCGCCCCCAACCAATTTTCAAAACTTGGTGTAATTTAGTAGTGTTCTGTTAATGCCCCTATTTATTAAATTATTTATACTTTTATATGCCTCTAGTCAAAGAAATTTTTGGCTCCGCCACTGGTCTTCTTTATAGATATAATTTTTTTAACAAGTGAAAGATTTATTTTCGTGTTTAATTATAAAAAAAAATTTAATTATTTCTTACCCGACCATTCTATTAACTGAAAAATGATTGTTATTATAAAAATATATTTTTAACTCGCTCATTTCATTAATCCGAAAAGAACAATAGAAGACTATAATTCTAACCAATCTGTTTATATTACTATATAATATAAATATTTACTAATTTTGAAATATTTTTTATTTTGATAACCTAGCCCGTATAAGAGCATAATAAAAAAATACATAACTCAACCCATCAAAATATAATATTAATATTTATCAGTTTTCAATATATGAAATTTTAGTTTGATTGAATATGATTAAAAACAATAATTCGTTAATCATATATGTGTTGTTATGAAATTATTTAAATTTTAAATATTGAATTAAATCTAACTTATATTTAAGGAAGTCTAGAGTAATTTAAATTAATATCTATTTTTCAGAATTAAATTTAATTAAAAATAATTAGTTTGAAATTTAAATTAAATATGATCTATATTTAAAAAAAAATTTAGATATATAAACTAATATATACTTTTTGGAATAAAATTTATATAAAAAATATGTTTTTAAAATAATATTACAACAAAATAAGATAATCTTAAAACAATTTCTAAACAATTTAAAAAAAAAACAAAATTGGGAGTGTTTGGATGCAAGCACTAAAAGTGCTTCTGTTTTAATAGAAAAGATGTTTTATGAGTTTGAGATTCTAAAGAGTTCAGAGATAATTAAGAGATTTTATTAAAAAATATCCAAAATCTAGTTTCATGTGGCAAACCAGATTTGATGACCTTTTTCATATATTTTGTCTTTCGAATCTCTAATCGTTGATAGCCCATTTTGAAAATTGTTTTTAATGAATTTAAAGAGCTGAATGGAAAGAGGAGTATATGACCATGGCGATCGATCAACATTCTTTTCTTTCCATATACAATGAATTGATATTTGAAAGACTAAATAAAAACAAAGAAATTTAGCTTAGGATGAATTTGAGATAAGTTGTCTGATGTTTTGCTAAACCGTTAAGAATCGAGATTTGAGGGTTTTTATTTTACTGAGAGAAGCCTATATCTTTTTTGAATTGAATGTAAATTTTATTTAATCAAAACCTTATTAAATTAAGTGCATCAGTGTTTGGAAATTAAACCAAATATTTTTTAAAGAATCTAAAAATATCTGAACCTATACATTAGTTTAGTGTCAAACCCAAACATGAGAAGTCTATATCACCAATCTGAAGAGAAGAATAAATTATTTTCGACTGACGCAGACACATGTGAAGCTAGAATCTGTGTTCCAAGTGAGCATACGATCCCTCGTTGATAAATGTGAATTATATATATATAGAAATGTAAATATATATATAATATTTTGGAGTTGAGTGAGTTAACCATACTCTTTTATGTCGATCGACCAGATGAAGTCACACAAGTTAGCCTCCAAGTGCTTTTATTGTCAAAAACGCATTTGTATATGTCACTTTTTGTATCGCCAAAGAGCGATATCTCGTGTTTCTGATTCTCCTCTGTTTCGCTGCACTTCCAATATAATACATCCTCGATATCATTAAAAAATTCTACCATGTGTTTTCGTTTTTGGCGATTACAAACTGATGTGTAGATAGGAATTCCCCATTTCTATGACTTCTTTCAGTCCCGTGCTATACCCAAGTTTTAACTAAAATAACTTCGGTATTAAATTGAATATGATATGATTATGAATGCTTTATTCAACAACTAATACTTTAATCGGTTATTAAAAATAAAGAATCATAAAATGAAAACGTGTACAAAAATAAAAAATAACAGTCATCATGTGAGACATAGGTCAACGATGGTTGGCTTTTCTGCTCAGCTCATAATAACGTGTTTAGTGTTTGAATATACATGGAGTAGTTTATAACTGTCGTTGATGTATGATTGCCTTGTTAACGTCGGACTTGGTGGATTTTCAAATGATCAAATAACAATACCTACATGTGCCGAAAATTTACCCTTAACGGAAATTACGTAGACGTTCTTCTAATCGTATTAATTTAACCAATAAAACGCGCCAAATTATATTGACAAAAGTCGTATACAACTTCTCTACTGTGCATGATATATTATTATTGTAGACCAAAATAATATGAAAATATCAATATTCTGATTATTAAAAAATAAAATCAATTAAATTAGCAAAAAAATTCAAAAAAAAAAAATTAAAATTTGAAACAAAAGGAAAAGAGATGATTCTAAATTACGTATCAAATTACCAATTACACAATGAATGTTACAATACGAGAAGCTGCGATTTATAATGATGATTTTAGCGACTATTTGTGTGACTTGTGCCGTGGACTATACAAATGTAGACATCTAATACTTTAGAAAATCAGATTGGTTATTACTAGAACCCATTAGAGTTAATATATATGTATTTATCACAACTGTAATTAGAGAAAAAACAAGGTCTATTTTTTAAAAAAAAAAACCAAAGAGATTGACACATCGGATATACTGAAGTTCTAGATTATTAGAATTGGGATCCAAATTAATACCCGTTTCAGAACCTTGATAAAAGTATAGCTGTCACTATTCGGATGATCTCTACTGCCGTAAGACAATGGAAACTTCTTCTTCCAACATAAACCGTTCTCTTCCCAGCACCACTGCTCCACAAAAACAGTCATTGAGACAAGTAGCTTTACAGTTTTCTTCATTATAGTTTGAGTACCTCTTGTAATCCCCTGATGGCCAAATTATATTTTCTAAAGTTATAAACTCGTATAGATATGCATCCGCCTCTGCGCGGTTGGGGTTTGGTTATTCTTTGGTCCACAAGTTTGCATTTAAAAATCCGGTTTACTGTCACCGTACTCGTCGTTCGGATCCACTAACAAAAACCTTCACATTTCAGCCTCTGGTTGTCTCCTAAAATGCAAATGCTTTTGAACCCACAAGCTAGATTCCCAAGCTCATTAGCAGATTTTGAATAGTCACAGGAGTCTGTATCTTCATTTTCTAATCAAGATTTAAATTTGATTTATGGCCTGTATTTTAAAATTGCAAGTCTGTTACAAAAGATGTTACTACAATTCCGTTATAAATTTACTAATTACTACAAAAAAATTATTCACAATCTGTTAGAAATCAGTTGACTAAATTTTTTAGCCTTTTACCTATACTGATTATTACATAACTATAAGCTTATAAGTTGATAAAGTTCTCTGATTTGTAACAAACACAAATTTGTTATTGTTTTCAGTTTGTAGCTAATTTGAATATTCTGTAGTATGCTTTTACTTAATTGCAGTGATTTAGTTGTTACAGTGTTTAAAAATAACCATCTAATGGAAGGTTTTGGTTACTCAAATTTTCTATGTTTTTTCCCGCAGTCAAGTTACTTAATACTACAACTTATTCAATTTCTCCAAATAACTTATAATAGAGAGAAACCGTCATTCGGTTTGATTTTGCGGAAACCGAAATCAAAAGTCACCGGAAGGGGAAAGCCATGATCTATAGAATTGCTGGGACTCTGAAGCTGTGAGAGATTCTCCGACAGGAACAGAGCCGTTTATGATGTTCTGAGACGAAACGATAAGTGTTTGTAGTTGCAGAAGAAGAAAAAGGTGGATTATCGAACTAGAGAGGAATCCCATTTTGCTGAAACGAAGATCTTGTAATTATAGAAAGATCTTGAGATTATATGAGTTCATATATAGATAGATATATACAAAAGGTTTAAGTTGATTTGTTCGTTACTACTGAACGTACTCAACGTAGAAAAAGGGTTAAGAAGACTTCTTTATTTTGAAGAGTCAGCGAAGACTTTTCTTCCTTACAATTCTGAAGACTTATTGAATGAAGAGTCAACAGAGAGTCTGTTAACGTGTCGAACAAATAGGTGGTGTTGTATGTCTATTTGTGATAGCCGATAGGTACTCCGATTTTATATATATAGACCTTTTTTTTTTTGAAATACTAATTTTCATCATTACATAGCTAAAAACATATCTTCTTTTTAAGAAAAATTCTAAATAACAAGAATTAGACTGAAAATGCCCCAAAAAAAACTATATGTGTTTTGATAATAAACTCTACAAAAATATTACACATAAATTTTTAGAAAGGTCCAAGATGTTTTTTTTGCCCTAGAGGAGCTCATAACATGAGAAATTAGAATTTCAAAATAGAACTCATATTTTGTGGTCTTACATGAGGAACTCTACATTTGGGGAAGACAATATTCAGTAGTACTTAGAAACAAATATGTCCATCCACACCACCACTTTGATCGGATCTATCCATCCCCATTGTCGTTTAGTCACCCATCTAGCTAGCTGTCATCGGCATATGTAAAACCAAGTGTTAAATTAAAAAGTTAGCTACTTTATTATGATTTTTTCGAATTAGTTCTAACTTTAATTTTATTTGTGGTTATTATTTTGTATATATATTAGCTAAAATTTGGTTGCTTTCTATTTATTTGTACACACCTTTCCTTTTTTTTTTTTTCAAAAACCATAATAATCATTTATGCCATGCGGTACCTTGCCGTGACAACTTTGAAGCTCAACATAATGAGCAGATTCACATCCAGAGCCAATTTGAGCAAATTTGAATACCAAACTTTCATATTTTCATTAACCTAGTGAGCACATATTAAAATAATACTGAGATATTGCGATACTGCTTTCACGCACTTATGCCACAGTAAAAGGAAAAAAGTATCAATACATCATTCATCAGAAATCATCACAAAGATATGAATCTTTGTTCTTAAGATGTAGTGAATCTAGTGATAACGTACGTACGTCTTGACATTGGAATTTATTCCATCATTACATATATAAAATATGACTAGCTATAACATATATCAGTATTAATAATGAGTATAAAGTCACAAAAAATGCTGATATACATTAGGATTTAGGAAAATATCAAACATTAATTATATTATAATATATATATATATATGTGTATATAGATCGATAATTCTACTCAGTCGTCGTAGGACGTAACATCCAAGCCGGAAGAAGAGAGTTTGGTTCCGTCAACGACGATGCACCGCCGTTCTCTCCCCCAACTCTCCCCTCAAAGCCATCTCTGCCCATTTTATAATCAATAAATTAATCAGAATCATTCATATGTATATATATATATATATATTTATTTATATAGCTAGAAATGTAAATTACACAATTAATCAAACTCTAAATATAATTTAAAATACTACTGAAAGAGAGAAGAGACCTGGTGGCGGTTACGCAGTATTGGGGCTGAAGAATTGAGGAATTGTTGGAGCATTGGATTAATTGTCCTTCCTGCTGGCCTGATTTCTTCTCCCTCTCCTTAATCTATCATATCATATTTTTTTTTGTCATTATTAGAACTACAGATGCACGAATTGTATGTTGTGTTTTAAAATTTACTAGTATATAGATATCCTTAATATTACTGTTTATGATATATATTTATAAAAAAAAAACTTGAAGTCTATATATAAATAAATCTATACTAACTTGAAGTCTATAAATAAATCTATACATCGAGTCAAATATATATACTAATATACCCAAAAGATAATAAAAGCAATAGATATTTCATTTTTGTATTTTATATCAAGGTTCTAAAAATTAGGTCAACTAATCGATCTAACTATATATAAATAGTATTTTCTCAATAAATCGGTGTCTAGTTGCTTTACAAATTACAACAGATTGTCCTATTAACGCCTATATAGCTATGTTTCAACAATATTGGTTCTTATTAGAAACATTAATGATAATAAAAAAAATAAAAATAACCATTTCTAATGCTAAAAGAATAAAGAAACACTACTAATACGTAAGTACATATATACGTAAAGAATAACCATTTCTAATGTTAAGAATAGTAACAATATCTTACAAATGTCTGGTAAACACTACTAAAATATAATACATTGCTTTACATTTATATAATATTATTTTTGGCTAGTATTCTTTTTATTATACACATTATTTTATAAATCGTAGACAAATTATATAGTAAATTAAAATAATGACAACATCTATTTATTTTTCCTTATGTTATAATTTGTCAAAATATATTCTTATGTTAGAATATATTGTTGGAATATTCTACCACTGTAAAATTGGATGAAATGACATACATACTCATGTAAATTATTTTACTCAAATATAACCATTTAATTCAAAAGAAAGTTGCACTTACCTTTTTGAGAAGCGTATTATTGTGATCTTGCAAGGCCTTATCCTGATGAATTTAAACAAAACAAGTAAATTTTATTTGGTAGAGCAAAACAAGTAAAGTTATCTATTAAAAATGAATTGTTTTCATGATGTAATTAATTGCAAAACTTTACCTTCTTCTGTAGCGCTGATATCGATTCGAACATAGCTTGGTTCTGCAAAGTTTAAACATTCATTCCATCAATATCAACTCAGATTCATTACTTAACTCAACTTTCC
The DNA here is from genome assembly GCF_000478725.1 of Eutrema salsugineum. Taxonomy (NCBI): domain Eukaryota; kingdom Viridiplantae; phylum Streptophyta; class Magnoliopsida; order Brassicales; family Brassicaceae; genus Eutrema; species Eutrema salsugineum. Next base: position 2,668,311 of record NW_006256547.1, on the reverse strand, counting down.
GATCTAAAGCTTTATACATGCATGTGTAGACGTCTGTATCAAGATTATTTTACCTTTCTTGACCTAATGCTCTTAATAGCAGCATCGAGCTGATGCTCCAAACTTTGAAGCTCCTTTAAGCTCAACGAATCAAGATCTTCCCCCATAAAATTCCTGCAGATATTCATATTGTGACTGCTGATTATATAAGCTTATGATCAATTTTCCTTACAGAATTCTTTGACAACAGGAAAAAAACGAAATTCCTTACAGAAAATGAACATTGTGAGGATCCATGACACACATAGCAAGAACCTCCATAAATGTATATTTTATACTTTTAAGTAATATTTTAATCCGTCGACTTGAATCATATATAGTATTTGTTAGTACAAGTTTTCTTTTGTTGTGATTAAAATAAGATATGAGAAATAACGAAGTCTATCATGATGCGTCTCTCTTTAGTTATGTGTTGATACAATAGTGTTGTATATTAGAATTTTTTTTCGAAGATAAGGACTAGGAAGCGAGTTTAATACATTAGAAGTTTATATATGTTCAAACCCAAAACGGCCAGAAAATTAAACACATTGATTCCGCTCGTTCCCGTCCTCTAGTTGAAATTAATTATGCACTAGAAGATTATATGCATGGTGCAGATATGTATTTAAAATATAGATACCTTTTGTTCTTCTCAAGTACCTCAACTCTTGCCTTGAGCTTAGCATGTTCTAGAACCCAATTTTCCTACAACATTGTTATATGATAGACACTAGTTACAACAGCAAAGATACATAATTGAGTAACACTTATGAACATAAACAGCTAGAAGAAAAACCATTATGATAAAACTTACACTCTGTGAAATGTCTCGTCCAACAAGTTGTTTGTCTGAATATAAATAGCGATCATAGCGTTCAAGTATCCTTTCCATGCTAGATTTCAAAGGGGGAAAAACATTTACTTAAATGATTTGATCCACATATATACACTTATATGTATCAGGTTATAATTTCAGACGATGTAATGTGTAACATTAATTTGTTTACAAATGTTAGCCAAAAGTTGACCTTGTTTGGTATACTGACAAAGATCGCTAAAAGAAAAAGTAAGCATATATATACACAAAAATGTATATAAAACCTGGTTTTGGTGAGTCCACAAAACATCATACAAACATACGTACAAATTCAATGTCAAGATTCGAATTTCCCTCCTGACTCGGTTAGCCAAGCAAACTATATGATCATTATATATGTATATAATCGTACAAACAAAGATATACATGTACACATGCACAAAACGCATTTATGTCGAACGTTACGTTATTGTCCACTGGATTATAGCACATCCATACAAATGCTTTCATCATTTCAAATCAAGATTTCTTCCAAAAAAAAAAATCAACCTTTCTTTCAAATATATGTTATAAGTGTAATACATGTTATATACATACCATAAGAGTACAAGTCTGTGTGCACGTGCTTCCATACATCAAAAGAGGCAATCAAATCGTGAGTCTGTGTATTAAGTATCATAAATTTTATGCTATTTTCATTTGGGTAAAACAATGAAAATAAACATAAACAGCTTTTTCATGCGTCCGTACGTAAAATCCCAAAAAAAAAACCCTAATTACTCGAGCCACTTCTTAGGGAACAAACAAATCTACAGTAGATATGCAAGACACAAGGACAAGATTTGGATTTACTTTCAAGGCTGACGACGATCGAGATCGAGACGTACAAATTAAAAAAAAAAAAATCTAATTGAAATCTAAGAAAACAGATGGATATGATCGATGTGAATATATAATATAATATAATATATAGTTTATGAATGAAATTAAAAGATATAACGTACCAAGAGTCGGTGGAATATTCGAAGAGCTTGCCTTTAGAAGAGAAGACGATGAGAGCAACCTCAGCATCGCAGAGAACAGAGATCTCATGAGCCTTCTTGAGCAAACCAGACCTTCGCTTTGAGAAAGTAACTTGCCTATTGATCTTGTTCTCAATCCTCTTCAGCTGAACCCTACCCCTTCCCATCTCTCTTTCTCTCTCTCTTTCTCTCCTCAAAACCTCAAGAACAAGAGGGAGAAATGACAACCCTGAAATGACCAAAAGTATCTCTCTCTATTTCTTTCTTATGTCTCTCTGGGTATCTTTTGTGTTGAATGTGATAATTTAGTAATTTTAATATTTATTTCTTTTTCTGTGGACTTTTGTTGGGTTTCGCGTGAGTCTACAGTGACGTAAGCGTGGGAACAGTGACGTAAGTGATGTGGTATAAATACGGTGTGTTGATGGGAATACATTAGACGATGATATTTGTGGAAACAGAGAGATAAAGCCATATAGAGACTGGAAGAGAGACCAGAGTGGGGATAAAGTTAGGGGCTGTTTGGGAAATAAACCATATAATGTGTTGTCGAGTTCTCGTTGGCTCTTTTCTTCTGTAATTATAACTTAGTTCGTTAGTTTTGTGTCTCCTCATTTGCTTACGTTGTTTTCCGTACCGTACGGCCTTTTTCTAGCCATTGATTTTAAGGTTAAGAGATCAAGAACTCGTTGCCCAAAAAAAAGAGATCAAGAACTCAAATCTTAATTAATGGGTATATCGAAGGGGAAAAAATCATTAAATACCTATTATCTTCTACAGAAATTTTTTTTGTCTGGTATTTAAAATATTTGTGTTTGATATTTAAAAATAAACAAAAGAGTTTTACATGTGCCCGCAAAAAAAACACATAATGCAATAAGATACTTTCTTAGCATTATAATAACCTTTAATCATACATCACTCGCAAATTGTAACCCAAAATGCTATATCAAACCCAGTTATTTTTCTTTTGAAATTACAGTTTCTTATACATGCTTGATAAAATTAAAATGTAAAGCTTGTTTCCTTATATATACACGATGATATGAGAACCTTATACACAATAATTTAGCACGTTGATAACAAAATACAAACGTAAAGAAGACAAAACATTCGGATCTCAAGGAAGATAATATTTTGATTTAATATACCAAACACCATTTTGACATCGTACGAGCGCAAAATGTGATTTTTTTTGTTTGTATTTCGGTTTGCTTTGTTTTATTATAAAGTAGTGTTTTATTAAAAAATGAATACTATAACTAAAAATAATAATAAGTAAATGCAAGAAAAAAACCAATAAAGACCACAATAATATGAAGTGATTATTTACAAAACATTAAAAGATTACCATGAACCTTTTGAAATTGCCTAAAGATAATAATTAAATTTCTTAAATCTAATTTTAAGTAGAAAATTAATGTTGAATGTCATACATTAAAGGCAAACAGTCGCCAACAAAATCGTCTTTTATCGAACTTGCAAAAGTGGAACGTAGACTGAAATAACATTAATCAAACATAAATGAAATCATAAAAAAATGGATTTTTCAAATTTCTACAGATCAGCTCGCGTTGATCTTTTGGACCAAAATATATATTCGTTAAATTCTAAATTTAGCTGATATGTTTAAAATTTCTCTTTTTCTCTTTTGACCAAAAAGTGGCCTATAAATGGGAAGAGAATCTCAAACGTATGATACTCTCAATGTAGGAAAAAGTCTCCAGGCTATTTACCATTTGTTATACTCCTTTATAAATTAGGTCTAAAATCGATTATTGGACCCATTAGATATTTGATAAAAAGTATTAGTACTCAATGGAAGTATTTTTAATAACTCGCCCTTTTAGCACTAACAAAAAATAAAAATAACTCGCTCCTATTATTTTTTGTGGTAGTCACGTTTTTCTTTTTTTTATTAACATTTGTATAGCATATAACAGCACTAAAGCAAATTTTATTACAAGTTATTTCGTCTGACGGTTCAACTTGTTTAGTGGTTATTAAATAGGGAACGTGTTCCGATCAGAAGTTAACAAAACAACATTCACATCGGTCCCATGGCTAATATATGTCCGAATCTGTGTGATATATAGACAGACCATAAATTGATCTGAAAAGATTTTATAATTGATCCTGTGAAGGGATAATTGATACACACAACATATTCTAGGTTTGTACATTAATATAACTGAATATTGTCAATATACGAAATATTTGATAACTATCCTATGAATATTCCGTAACTATTTTTTATTTTTTTTTACATTACTTTCATGCGTACATGTATATTTGTTTTTGCTCATTTAATTGAATAAGACACAATTAAATTTCTCTCAAGCGCCTTTGGAAAAAAAGGGGAAAAAAAAATCTGCTAAGCAATTGTGATTTCTACTATGTCAAGTTTTCAATGGAAGGTACGCCGTGAGAAAGAAAAATATTGTTCTTTCCATATTTTGAAATATATGATAAATTCCAGTAGTTTGCAGTCCTAAATCTATACTTTATCTTAAAACTAATTTTTTGGTATTAGTTACTAATAAACTCTAGCACTTGAAATCTTGAACTATTTCAACCTGGGTTTTTAATAGGTTCAACCTCGGAATTGGAACTAAGTAATCATAGTTCACACGATATATGTATCCAGTAAACAAATATAGATAATGTACGTTATCAAAAAATATAATGTAAAGAAAAATCACATATATATACTCCCTCTGTTCAGAATTATTTGATGTTTTAGAAGGTTTTTTTTGTTCAGAATTATTTGATGTTCTCACTTTTCAATGCAAAATTTAATGAATTTTTATAGTTTTTGACCTTTTATATTCTGCAGATTGTTTTTTTATTGGCTGAATGATATTTAAATGAATTATAAATAATATTTTTAGTATAGGAAAAATAAAAATTAAATGAATCCTTAAACTGTGTGCAAAAACCTTAAACATCAAATAATTCTGAACAGAGGAAGTATATAATTAATTTGATTAAACTTAAATAACTTAAAATATATAATAAGAGGACGAATTTTGCATTAGAATTTTGAATTAACAAGAGTTAAGGCAGAAACATTCTAGAAGAAAAAAGGAGAAGACATATTATGTAATTGTTGGTAGCATATTAGAGGAAAAGTTCGTTAATTTAGTGTGAGGCATAATAACATAAATTTTTTAAAGTGATTTTCAGAATAGCAATTGACCGTTGAATGATAATGCAATCCGTGGGTTATGAACTTGTGAATAGAAAGTGCAAATTAACTGAAACCAAATATAGTTTATAATCGAAATAGATAACCTTTGGAATGCAAAACTCTCAAAACAATACTAAGAATTAATATAATATTGTACTATATATATAGACATTAGGGTACTGTTCGGTTAGCAATATTTTGGCATAGACAAATACTCCCCAAATCAAATGTATGTAAAGGTATTATAGACTATATAGTATATACCAAAATTGGACCACAATAACAAAAAGAAATGGACCACATTTGGGTGTTGATGACCCCTAAACATCTAAATGGGTGGATAGTACCTAAACGTATTCAATTCTCTGAATCGTTATTAACATAAATTTGGTTCTCTTCTTAGTACGATAAATGTTTGCCCTCTTAGATCAAAACTTTGGATCTTTTTCTCTTCTCATACCGTATATGTTAAGTCCACATCTTAAGACCGCATATATAATATCGCACGTTGTCTTGTCAAACTTATATACCAATATATAGTGGACATAAACCCCATATTTTCCATTATTAATATATATCGAATCATCCTTTTGTGAAATTTGAATTTTTAGACATCGATCGTTAAAAGCTTTTAATAGCACGAACATACATATATATGTCAACTTAGGACCATTTTAACATCACGCCTTGTCTTTTTTTTTTTTGTATGACCACACTCGTACATGCTATTTCGTACGCATATGGTATGGTGAAAAGAAAATTTCACGCTTATATATTAATGTTGAAACACATGTTAAGAGAGGTTTATTTCCATCATTAGGGCCTTCATCATGGTGTAATGTAATGATTTAACTAACCAGAAAAGCACAAAAACTTCTTTAATACTTAGTTACTCTTTTTATAATTGATAAAAATTTAGTGCTTCCCCATAAATTAAGAAAATAGAAATTTTGATTTCAAATATATCATTTACTGTTTCTATTTTTTTTCATAATTCTTAATCAAAATTAGTTTAACAAATTCAATCATTTTTTTTAAATTTACAAATTTTAAATCTTTTTCGATAGAATTTCATTTCTCATTTGAGCTACTATCATGAGCTATATATGATAGTACTCTTTTTCATAAATGGAGAAGAATTCGAGTATGTATCTCAATGAAAGCATTATGAAACTGAATAGAATCAAGAGTGAATTACATAAAAAGACACATTCTACACTTACTCTTACACAAAAAGACATTTTCTACTATTGAGGCACTTATTCGACTGTTCATTTAATATAAATCCAATATTACCATTCTCTCATTATATCAATTTTTTTCTATATCAATTTCTCTTCCTTCTTTCTCTTGTCTTCATCATCGACACCTCTTCACTTTTTTTTTCTTTTGATTTTTGAGTTCAATAAAATCAGAAACATATTAATTTTTATATTACTCAGGTTTGATAATTATGAGTTTGTAAGAAATTGGTTGGTGTGTTTGAATTTAGGCAAGAAATAATAAGAAATGAGGAAGATGATAAATGAGACAATTTAAGACTCAATTTCAGTGATAGAGATAAAAGACATTAAGATACTCAGTCAAAATCTCATGGAAAAAATTATTTAGTGATGGTGAAAGTGAAAGAACAGAAAACGCATTCAACGTGTTCGACAAAATGTTTGAAAGAGTAGTTTTGTATCCACGCAATTTTGTCCATGCTACACTGTCTATGAGAAATTAGAATACTTGTCTATGGTAAATTAGACAGCTTGTCCACAATATTTCATCCACATAATAGACAAACTACAAGAATTGTGATTGCTAGATTCATGCATATATTATTCTTTCAATAGACATATTAGTATGAACAACATTTTACACAATGTCTAACCAATTTACCCATAAAAATATTTTACACAATGTTTTGTATCCACGAAAATTTATCCATGCTACATTATCCATTACAAAACTAGACAATTTTTCCATGGCAAATTAGACAGCATATCCATGATATTATATCCACCGAATAGACAAATTATAATGACTGGGATTGCTAATTTCGTGGATATGTTATTCTTTGAAACAAAAAAAAAAAATAATATACATATCGCCGTGGATAACATTTTTACATAAATTTCTAGCTAATTTATCCATAAAACGCATTCAACATGTTCAACAAATGTTTGAAAGAGTAGTTTTGTATCCACACAAATTTGTCCATGTTATATTATCCATAACGCAACTTCTTCATGACAAATTGGACAGTTTGTCCAACGAAGGTTATAACAAAAAATATCAATGAAGAAGGAAATTATTCACATAACTTATATTTATCTTCCTTTGTTGGATGAAAGATTAGCCAGAAAATAATAGAATATAATAAACACAAATCATTTGACTTTTTTTTTTTTTTTACAAAGTTGAGAGAAGATCAAATATTTTTTTATAAAAAACTAAAAAAGTAACTCTGGTTGATTTAATTACATCTTCTCCGCCCCCATAATTTCACAATTGAAGATGTTCAATTGAATTATAGAAGTCAAAATTGCTGGGGGTTGAAAAAAAAAAAAATGCAAAAACGATGAGAAAAAGATAAAGAAGAGAGACAAGGAAAAAAAGAAAAAGAGATGATGTGTTTTTTTTTGTCATGAGAGGATGTGTTTAAGACGAAGAGAAGAGAGAGAACAAACAATGGGAAAAGAAAAAAAATATATATAAAATAAAAAAGAAGAAAGAAGTGTGAGAGAGTTTGTTTCGTCTTTCACCACATAAAAGTGTATCAATAGCAAAAAGTGTCTTATTTTGTAAATACAAATTTGAAAAGTGCCTTTTAATGTAATTTATTCTAGAGTCAATTATGTTTTTTCTGTTTTGCTCCGTTTCATAAGCTTTTTGCAATTATTTTCAATTTTTAAAATACATTATTAGAAATATTATGGAGGAAAATTGGGATGTTAATGCATACTTTTCTAAATATTGATGCGAGAAATGACAAACAAATCTTTAAAAACCTATGAAAATTTTTTATTTTGTTTTTATAGAAAAAGTCAATACTTGGTAAATTTCAGTATATATATTTTTAAAAAAAATATCGGATATTCATAGATATAAATTAAATTCTTTCGGTGACTAAAATTTAAGAAAATAACAAATTACATCGACATTTTAGGGTCTGGGCTTCTCATGTTTAATCCCCCTTTCTTATAAATAAAAAAGACTGATCATTTTTCCGAACTAAAAAAGGCATCTCTATACATACATAACATTCATGACTATATTTATATTGTTTATAGGATTCATTCTATAATGTTATAAACATGAAACTGGAAAGAAGGAATTTTGATAATCTAGCTTTACATGCTTTAATATATCTTTGCTTTGTTCGCTTTCATATGGAGGGTTGGTAATTTTAGGGTTTAGATGCAAATATGGAATCGACAACGCACACAAACTTTTCTAAAGCAACTTCTCACTTTGTCTCATTTTGGATGAGAATCTCTGCCACACAACTAATCAAAGCCCCCATTTTACGAGTCCATTATCTCTTCCTATTTTTTTTTTTAATGACATTGATACCCAATAGATTCCCAATCCAATAATTATCTTTTGAAAGTTACAGCTAAGAAGAATATTTGTTTGTTCGTTTCCCCAAACTTTGGATGAATTTTATTTCACTGAAAATAATATCTTAATAAAAGGAAGAAGAAGTCTAGAGGGCATGTTAAGAGGTCTAACCCGTCCTGCGTAGTTCGGGCAATGTTATTTTGTGGAACTATAAGCACTAATTCCAAACCCCATCGCCTTATGACATTAAGGTTTGCGAGTCGTTCCGTAGATTTTTTAAATTTGTAATTTTATCTCTTTGTCAGTTTGTCTAGTTCTTTAAAAAGGTAATTTTTGTTTTTTCAATATAGAACAAGATATATATATCTGAGGATATAATTTTTGTCAACATAAATATGATAGATTATGAATAATCATCAAAGACGAGTTACTAATTAGTAATTACTTAGTGAATTGATTATAAAAATTCATAAACATCTATATTTTTAAACTGTATTTTTAATTAAAATTTCATATCTATAGATTGAAATGATACACACACAGATTTAATGAAGGTTATTGGTGTGTATATTTTAATGGATTTGGAAATTCAAATAGCCTGCTTGAGACCGTTTTTTTAATGCAATATTCATAACTCTTAAAACTCGCTTTTGTCGTGGACATTTAAATTATCACCTTGTCCTAACACAAATGGTTTATGCCCAATACATTGTGGACTGTCTCGGCCGTAATTGACACCAAACTAACCAAAAAAGATACTGTAGTATAAAAATACATATGACCAAATGAGTATAACCCATTGTCTATGGATTCGTCTTAGGAGGAATCTGGGATATAACAGTAGACAGAAAATTGTATATCTGACATTATTATCTTCTTTTTTTTCTCGACCTTCTACAAAGACGGAACCAACAAAATTACGGACACAAGGAAATAAAAAAAAAAAGAGAGAAAAAACAACGAAGTTGAAAACTATATATATATATGAAAAAAATAAAATGTATCAAGAAGATTATATAATATTTGGGACACGAAAGAATGATCATAAATAACGTTTATACCACTTTTTACTAAAAAAAAAAAAACGTTTATACCACTTCACCGTACAATCAAACCAGCAGCAGCCTAACCCTAACCAAACCGGGAACACACAGGATCGTCGTCAGTGGCAAAACCGGAAACCTGAGGTTTAAGCGGAATGGAAGAAGAATAAGAAGACGAGAACAGGGAGGAACACGGCGGCGAAGACTGAGAATACTGGCCGGAAACCACCGTTAGGAAGAAAAGGGTAAGTGTCAGGAGGAGGCATGACGCAATTGTCTCCATTAAAGTAGATACGGCGAGGAAAAGCCCATCCTTTCTCGAATGTGAAGGTTGATTGATCTTTACGGAACAAAATCTCCGACTGCACATTCCCAAGAGGCCCTGCCTCTGATAGGAAATCGTTGTAGAACTTCACTCCCCATAACATGGCCGTATCGTCTACAAACCCAAAATAAAAAAAAAGAATTAAAATTTGAGATAAGCAGAGGGTGGAGAGAAGAGAGTGGATCTGAGTGTGTGTGTGTGTGTTTACTTAATCCGGCGTAAGGAGTGAGAGATTTGTAGTTGAAGCTGAAGATCTGAGTGATGTTGTCAAGATTTGGATGTTGAGCGACCATGTTCCACTGTGAGTAGTTTAAGCGATAGTTGAAGTTTGTGATTGTGATCTTCACTCGCCAATACTCTTTGTAGTTCTGCTTCACGTGCCAATGCACTCGGATCGGGCACATGTGTCTCGTGCACTGCACCAATGGCGGTAAAATCGTTCCTTTCTTCGTCGGTGGTGACACAACAGATGCTAGATGCGGTGTATCCGGGCTGCCATTACCAAAAAAGTTTTAGACTTTGCGATTCAAAACTTGTACCACAAAAAAAAACAGAGTTTGTGGCTTCATGATTGAATATGAACAGAACACAAAAAGGGTTTGAACAACTCACTCGAGACAGGCACCGGATTCCGTTTTGTTGTTCTGGCATCCGCAAGCACACGTTGGACATCCGACAATGGTTTCATTGTAAAAAGAAGATAAAGAAACGCAGCAAGTCGGAGTTCTTTGAGCAAGGAACTGAGAGTATGTGCACGTAATATTCCATGTCACTGCGGTAATTAAGAAAAGAAACTTTCTGCAGTTAGATTATAAACACCTTCAACACTTCCGTTCTAAAAAGTTTTAAATGCATTCTTGATTCTTACTCATAGCTTGAGTGGTTCTGCGAGTGTCGGGAGTGACAAACTTGGTTGGTTTGACAATCTTAGCTGGACCACAAGTGTAGCCTGGACCAGGGCCCATGAGAGTGAAGTTTCTTGGCACCCGGACGGTTTTGTTTGTGGTTCCAGCCGCACCAACACTGATCTGGAAGGAGCTAGCAGCATTGCCAGGGTCTTGAACCCATGAGTTCAAGACACCTCCTTTGCAGCAATTGGCTATCTGCTGGTTATAAGGAGTCCCCGGGAGCAAATCTACAACCGTTGGATCTTTTTTACAACAATGCGGTATGTTTCCTTTGTACTTTGAACAATCACCTGTTATACATTTACACATTATCGTTACAAACTATTTCCCAATAATTAGAAGTAACTAACATAGATTAATGGTACCAAAACATCTGGTTACCTTGTTCGGTTGTTTGTGCTCCGACCATACTCCATATAACTTCCTTCTTTGCCCATTTCCAACCTAATGTCCATCCCGGAGACTGAATGTGTCTGTATTTCTGGAAGTTGAACATTGTAACCACGGCCTATATCGAACAATTCAACAGTTTAGTAAACCGATATATAAGGCCAGTTTTTGTTCTCAGGTTCTTAAACTTACGACATAGCCATCAGGAGTCCAGCTCATGACATCCCATTTCATCGTAATATTGCCTTCGGGATCGAGCGCATCATATGCTTCTGCAGAAGGATTTTACAATTTGTATAAGAAGAAAAAAAGTCAGAACTTTGATTCTACTGTTCTAATCTCATAACCAATTGGTTTGTATGTAGAAACCAGAAATAGACCAAACTGTCTGCACAACTAACAAAAGTGTGCATTAAACTTTTCTGAAAGTTGCTATTTTTGGGATCATAAACTTGAAGCTTAGTTTTTTCCTGATATTGACTGATTTACTAAAACACAGGATGCACTGATATGGAAATTGAAGTCTTAATTTTAGGATCTGAGCTATGCAAAAGCATTTTGTTTCACTAACTGAATAAAGATCTAGCATTGCTGAAGAGTAACCCAGTAACAAAAAGCAGATCATGAACTGCCACGCCTGATTAACACACAATTCGCATGATCTCAATCCAGTTTAAGAGACGAGGACTGATCAGATCTCTCTATCGACCTCAACAAATAAACAAAGCAGTCAAACATTGAAGATACCCAGATGCTAAAAGCATAGTCTCAATTAAAGAATTTGAATAATTTGACGATCTTAAACCGTGAAAAGTGAAAACCCAATCAAGAAGCAAGATGGGAAGCTGAAGAAGCTTCTAGATAAAGAAACAGAGCAAAGAAGCAGATTAATGTGATAAAGAGAATAAGAAGTCACCTGTCGAAGTGAAAGAAGACGACGAAATCAAGAAGAAGATATATACGGCCAAGAAACTCAATTTAAAGACTATGGAGGTGGATCTGGAGAAGAAAGACTCCATTTTTGTTATTCCCTGTTGATCAGACCAGAACCAGAGATGAAGAAGCTTGTTCCAGATCCCTTAGATGGGTCTGGTTAAATCTAAAACCAATCAGTCGTAGAGGAAGCAGAGGAAGATGCTTTGCTTGAAGGAGGAGTGGACTTATAGAGAGAGTAGGAAAGTTTTCAGCTTTGCGAATACGAAGGAGAAGCCATGACAAATTTGGGATCTGGCTGGCTAGTGGCTGTTTCAGTAAAAAATTTTGCCGGAATATTGATTTGACCATTATACCCTTTCTATTATTTGGCGTAAAATGACCTCTAATGATTCCCCAATTAAAGAAACAAAATAAGGCTTTGATTGGTTTAACTCCTAAACGCTTTCTTGAAATAAACCCACAATCTTGCATATTTTAAGTCAATTTTCTTTTGCTGATCTTAGAAACTGATAGAAGAATAAATGTTTTGTTTGTTTTTAATATACGTTGCGATCAAAAGCTAGATAAAATTTTATAGGTTAATGATTTTCATTTATTTTCAAGTAAAATAAGAATAAACCAAGCTGTATTTAATTTCTTGAATTATTTGTTCAAAGCTCTAACAGAAAAAAAAAAAGATGTATGTGTATATTTGTAAGTTTGTTGTTGTATTGATAAATGAGAAAGGGGCCTTTGTGTAATTGTCATGGGAAGTTAGTTTACTAACGAGAAGATATTACAGAAGAAGACAGCTTTAAGAGGGAACGTGGGACATTGACAGTGTTTTAAGCTGTCGGTGGAGAGAAAAATGATTCTCATTAATTTTGGATGATGTGTTTACTTCTGCTTTCACAAATTTTAAAGCTAATGATTTTACGACCATTTCTCTAATATACTATATACTTTTTAGGTTTTTTTTTTCAAATGTACCATTAAAAGTGCCAGATGGATGATATATTTACTTGTGTTTTCCACAAATTAAATTAGAAACTTGGAATTCAAGTTGCACACCATAGTTGTGTATGCAAAAGAAATTATACAAGATAGATTAAAATACTCATTAAAATAAGCAGCGTGATTATATTGAAATATTCAATGTCGATATCGAAATAAAATGTGTCGGCGGTTTTCTTTTTCTTTTTTGCAATATTAAAATGTGTCGGGGTATTATGTAGATATATCATTTTTTACATATGGTCTTGAAAACAAGATAGCAATTTACAAATTAAGTAGTTAGTCCAACAAATCTTTTTTTCGGGGCTCGATTATTGATTGAAAATACACAATTGACCACTACAAAACGAAATGGTGTCATTTAAAATAACTCAGTATTATAGTGGATTTCGATGAGGATTGGTTTTTGGGAGATTCCGGAGGTGAAGCTGAAGTCCCATAGTACGGTTATATAAGAAATAAAAATTTCCCAAATGACTAAATTTTTCTAAACAATAGGTGTCTACTTCAATTCGATATTTTCTTGTATTTTATTGCCTTAGTTCATCGTGGTATTCACTGCGAATTTACGACATTTTCCAACCTGATTCTCTAGTTTAAGTTATTGAAGTAAAAACCTAATAATTAAATGCAAAATTATTAAAATTACCTAATTTACATATATTTTCTGGTATTTTTTCCTTAGTTCATAGTTTTTGTTTTAACCCCGAATTCACAATATTTTCTAACATGAACTTCTAGTTTAAGCTATTGGATTAAAATCAAATTAAAAAAATACAAATTTATATTTCGAAGTTAGTCCTACGATGTATATAATATAGTGGGTTAGTAGACAATCTTTATCGTTATGTGAAAAGTGAAAACAATAAGACTTATATTCCAAGTTAATAATTAAATTCGTATAGCTACGTACATAGCCTCTATTACTATAATTATTCATTAGTTCTTCTCGTTAATTTATTTGTGTATTTGAATGACAACTTATAGTATTAGATTATGCGGAAAATTAAAAGTTCTCTTATATTGCCGACACTATCAAGAACTAATCATTTCACTAATTGTGCTGTCAAAGTTGAACATAAACGACCAACCGTTGATAAGGATATGTACATTACTCCTTATTTGATCAAACGGAATAATAATTTGTGCTAATATTAATATACTATTAGTGTCATCATCTGAATTTTAAATCTGTATAATGCAAAATCATTAGGATAATAATATTAACCGGTTTGGTGCCTGGGTTTAATCGAACCAAAACGATTCACGACAACCGGAATCGAAAATCGAAGTTAATTTCACAAGTCACAACACTGATTAAACTTCAAAATTTAGAAATCTAAGCTACAAATCCATCCCTCAGGCAACGTCTTTGTTTCCTGGTTAGATCCGACGAGTGTTGTTCTCCTTTTCATCAGAAGTTCTGCTTCCACTTGCCCTACCCGAATTGCTCTGCACGAAACCACCATTACCGACTGGTGGTTCACCACCGCTTTGTTCAGCGTTTCTCTCTCTCAGCAAGTTGCTGCCATTAGAAGACGCTGGCCTCATCATTGCCCTCGGTAGCTTTAGTTTGATGCTATTTGCCTCTCCTGAGTCCGAATTAGCTTCCTCCTGAGATGTAGCTGGCGGCATTGGTGCTAGTGTTGGTGCTAGTGTTGGTGTTGGTGTTGGTGTTGGACCTACAACAATCTGAAGCACAGGCTTCTTCCATTTCTTTCTTTGGCTTGGCTTTGGCACATTCGATTTACCCTGAAACGAAATTAACCAAATAAGGATTCTGCTGTTTCCTAGCTACACGTATAAATGATCAATACAAATATAAACGTTAATAGCCTTTACCGTTGTGTTTCCGATGTCTGATAGAGGTTTTCTTTTCTTCCTGGTTCCTTCATCATCATTAGTTTCCTCCACTGGCTTGTCAGCAAGTGCGTTTTGCAGCAGCATTGCTCCACGTGAAGCAAGGACTTGTTGTTGTTCTTTGTCCTTCTCACTGTCCTCAAAGGCCTCTGAATCTGAGTCTGCGTTTCTGTTGGAACATCTCACTGAAGAACATCCGCATGATGCACCACAAGATCCCTTTCTAGCTCGGCATTGACACTTCATCGTCTTGCAAGAAGAGTTTCTACTGCAACTGCAACACACATCAGATGATGATGTGGATCTCACTGCAGAAGCATCCGAGTTCTCTTCATATGAACGCCTTGGCACCACGCTAGAGCGCCGTCTGCCCACTTTGAAGTTCCGTTTCTTATTGAGCTTTCTAACAGATTCCTGTTCCGAGTCACGCTCTGATTCTTGTTCAGGTCTCCATTCATCATCAAGATCTCGACCTTCCCGTTCATGGTCCGACTCTTCTTCAGAATCAGACGTATCCATGTCCTCAATAACTATAACCGAGCTCCGGGCTTCCTGCTTATCCAAGTCGTCAAGAATTATTATACCCGAGTTCTTCTCCTCTGCAGACCATTTCTCCAATGCAGAGGCCTGTAAAATAGAATCCCAATGGATTGATATGCTAAATTTCAGCAAGAAAGAAGGATAAGACATTAACCTGTCAACAAAACAATATGTTTTCAACTAACCTGTGCCTTGACCTGGTGAGCGAGGTCTGCTTTTTGGATTTCCAAGACTCGAACGAAACTACTAAACTTTACTATTTTTTCTTTCAGGTCTCTTATAAGGACATCCTTTTCTCTGCAGTCTGCCTCTTTATCTCGAGCTAGACATCTTTAAAATTAAACAATGGACAGAAAGAAAGAATATTAAATTAGAAATCATACTTTGAAAAAAGCTTTAGTCACTAAGTGAGATTTTACCTCGCAGTTGATGCCAGATTGAAGAGATAGTTCATGATGCTCTTCGCGTCACCTAATGTTCGAACTTGGTTCCACCTTCCTCTTCCACCAAACACACGCTCACGTTCCTCTGCTTCAGATAACTGTGATGCCATGGAAACGAGAGTGTTTGAAGAGGTCGCAAGCATATTCTCAAGAGCAAAGATCCTTGAGTTTCTTGCACCCGGAGACATGGTATCACTATCAACGCTGTTTGGTCACAGAAGACGTAAACGGTTTAATATATATATTTTTAATTATGAACTGGTTGGTGCAAAAACTGATTTTTTCCAGATCACCTACCTTATCTTGGCATTCTTGAGTAACTCGTTCTCTTCCCTTAGCCTAGCAACTTCCTGAGCCATTCTTGCTCTCCTGAATTATAGACAGGAGATATTTGAGACAGTCTAGAGGAAATTCTTTGTTATCACAAAACGTTTCTTGTCAGGCCATGATGAAGCTATAAAACAAACACAAATACATGACATACTCTTCTATTTGCCTCTCGTATTCAGAACGCACTTCATGAACCCGAACGGTGACTTCAATCTCATGCTCAATTGCTTGCATCAATGCCTGCAAATAAATCACCAAAGTCAAGAAAGAAAGTTGCATTTACAAACCAATCAACACAGTCATCAAACTCTCCATATCTAGTCAGTAACTGGAAAACAAAGCAACGGTTTCATATAGTTTGGTGGGTGTTACCTGAGTTCCTGGACCATTAACACTTGCCCCACCTGCATATATAGTAGGAGATCCAAAACAATTAATACCAACAAAAAAAGGTGATCATGCTAAATCGTGTAATACAAAAACCCTTACTCAATGTCTCGCGTGAAGACGCTTTTCGAGTTTCTAAAAGATCTTTAAGTCTTTTTGTCGCCTGAGATGCCTCTTCTGTCTTTCTTTGCAAAACCTGTTAAACCCACAGACTTTTGAGCAGCCATGACAGTAACAAAATATTCAGACCATTTATCTGGAAGTTTATAAAAATGCTCACCAGCTTCTGTTTTTGATTCAAAGCCATGAGTTTGTGCATCTCATACTCATTTCTCCTTCCCTCTTTTTTGAGCTGGCCAAAATTTAAATATAGGTCATATAATGATTGCGAACACGACACTTGTTTTACTTGTTCACAAGTGGAGCAAGACACACACTCTTATAAATTAGTGAAATCAAGTAAGCGGCAAGTCACCAGAGAAGAATCTTAAATGGCTACGAATTGAGGAATCGAATATACCTGCATGACTTCTTTCTCTCTCGAAGCCTTCCAAGCCCTGAACTGCTCTGACTCTTGCTTTATCTTTTGCTGCAATTGCACCTGAAAATTTCAATTAAAAAAGCAGATTAGCATAGTTAAGAAAATAAGCATGAACATAAACATATAGAATATTAAACTTGAGATCACCTTCTGGGACTTAATTCTGTGTATTTCATCTTGCAGTTTTCTTGCCGCATCATCACTTTTCTGCTTTTGCCTCAAGAGTTGAGCTTGTTGATCTTGTTTCTTTTTCAACTCAGAAACCTAATAAACAACGCATCATGAAAAATCATATGTAAATCGCAAGTATAGCTGATAAATCAAAACAGGTGTTACCTGGGTTTCAAGCGTGTTCAGTTTCTGAAGATACTCTTCCTTTAGTTTTTGGGCACCATCGCCTGGGGCAGATGGTATGCTAGCAAGGTTCTGTCTCAAACCTTCAATTTCTCTCTGCCAATGCATATTTCATTCAATCAAAATTTGAGTCCATTAATCCCATTAAAATGCAGCTACGAAAAAAGAACCTTAAAAAAAAAAGAAATTTCCATTAAACCACAGAACAACTAACCTGCAATGCTCTTTTTTCCTGTTCTAGTTCATGAACCTTTTTCTCATAATGTTGCTTGAGAACAGATGTACCACCACTTGAATAACGCTTCATTTCAGCCTACATGAATAAATTGACTTGTCACTGGATTTTATACGCATACTAAAAGGAGCACATTCCAAATCTGAGAATAGTACCTCCTTTTCTTCAAGTCGCTTATCCAATTCCTTCAGCTCCATGTCCAACTTTTCTTGAAGTGAGCAATGTTCAAGCTCTTTTTCTTGAAATTCAATCTCATCTGCATACAAGGCAAAGCAAATAGAATTAGCAATGTAAAAAATTGAGGGTTCTGCTTCTTTCTGCCAGGCAAACAAAAAATGCTAAGTTAAAGTACCTACCAGTGACATCCATTACTTTCTCTTCACAATCTGACGACTCATTAGATGAGGGGAACAAAACATTACTCGAACGAGGCCCATCGTCATAGGAATCAGTAGACTCAGAGTATTGGCAATTACTGGATTTCTTTAAGCTTTTGATATGCAACAGCTCTCCTTCCAGCTCTTGGATTTTTGAAACGTACTTGTTGACCAAACCAACATCCTGGAAGAATAAGAACTTTAGCTACAAAAAATATCACTTAGTCATAGGCTTTAACTACGGAATCATAAAGGACATCCTACCTCATTTTGGCAGGATTCAATCTCATCCAAAGATTTACCATTTCGAACAGATTCAATTGTCAAAATTAGTTTGTCCTTTTCAACCTAAATGGACGAAAACAAAGTGTTAACTGTTAGATATCATATGAATTGACGCATTAAAAACAGTGAGAATAGAAAAAATACCTGAGCATCGTAAGCACGCTTTGAGAAATGCTCACATGCAACTCTCCGTTCTTGAAGTTCATTTTGTAGCTCACGATTGCTTGCCTCAAGCAGTGATATTTTATGCTTGAGAATCTAACAGAGGTAATATAAGTTTTCAGAATTAAAATCATGTGACTAGCATCAAATGTAAATGTTTGTCTTAGTCCAGATGGAGTACCTGGAGCTCATCAAAAGCGCCACTGTCTCCCCGATAGAACCTGAGTTCTGTCTGCAGCTGCTCAATTTGACTCCGCATACTTTGCATTAGTGCCGCTGCTGGGTCTCGATTGATCTAGACGTTGCAAGAAATGACAAGTCGGTAATGTCATAAAAATTAAATATCATATAAATATCATAGTTAAAGAACAAGAACTAAAATACACGTACCACTGCTTTGTTTTGAATATTGCGAGCACGATTTGCATACTTCAGTGTATTCAGTGTCTCCTCAGCATTTGTATCAGCTGGACTTACGCAAGCTGCATCATAAATTGCGTGATTAAAATCAATGCATGAATAAAAAATAGATTGTTCAAAAAGCTCATAAATGTGAAAACCATACCGATCATCACTGTTTTACTATTGCCACCAAGGGAATCCTACGTTACAGGTTAGTACGGTTATATTAGGACGCATAATTCGATTGACAAAGTGTAGTGAAATAGATACACAAAAACCTTAATACCTGGAGCAGGCGAGTTAATTTGCTGTCTCTGTAAGGAACATGACCTCCTTCCTTTCTCTTTCTCTCATCTCCTAATGCACTGATTACATTTCCCAGAGCTAGTAAACCTTTGTTGATATGGACTCCTGTGAATGTATAGTAAACAAAACTCACAGTTAGTCATTCTTCTTTCTAGACAAAACCAAAGAAGAGTAGTATAGAACACAAAGATTGGTGTGAGTTAACCTTCTTTGAAACGCATCCCATCGGCTCCTGTTCGTTTTGCTCGTTCTGAGCCAGCTAGGTCTACCAAATGTAGTTTTGCACACAGGATATCTTCACTAGCTTCTTCACTCTTTTGTTCTAGAGTGATTGTGAAGATTGCGTGAGACCGACTATATAAAAAAGAAAACTTTCTCGTTAGCACATTCGTAGGAGATATACTTTCTTGATAGTAATGAAATTCTCTCTATTCACAAGTATACTTAATTCTACTAAATTAAGTAAGAAGAAAACGGAAAGAACTCTAGTGAATCCATTTCAAATTCTAGAATCACCTTGATTGGCTATTCATGTTTGTGCTGGCAGTAGCACGAGATAAAGAGCCTCGTGATAGATAAGAGCACATCTCCTCTTTCGTCTTCACTTCTGCCTCTGTAACGCCAGCCAAAGTTATCCCTCCACTAGTAGTTTCTCTGATTTGAATTGGAGCTCTTGAGAGGGCAACGTGCTTGGCCTGAACCCCACCATCATTTTTTTGGAGGGCCGACGAATTTGAGTCAAGCAAATCGAAAACTTCTTCCTTGAATATCTGCATTTTAAGAAGCAAGTATCAGAATTCGAAATATACAAAAATCAGACCTCAGATAAGAAGCCCCAATAGATGCTCTTACCTCAATAAAAGATACCCGTATCAATAGTTCGGTGGAATCTTTGGTAGTCTCCACTCTTCTAAATATATCTTCCATCACTTTTGGTATGATACCACCATTTGTTCCATCTCCAGTGTAATTAGTACCCATAGTGTATGTTTTACCTGAACCAGTCTTCAATAACAACAAACGAAAAAAAAAATTGAATTTGATAGACCAAACACAAATCATCTTGTAGCTCTAAAAGAATTGAAGAGTAAAGAGAGTATCAGATCAAACCTGGCCGTAGGCTAGAACTGTAGCATTATATCCCTTAAATAGTGCTTCCACAAGTGGAGCAACACAATGATCGTAGATCTCCAAACACGGGTACCCAGCATTTCCAAATACGAAATCGTATGTAAAACTATGTGAACCTATGTGAACCTGTTCATTTCAGATTACAAAATTGCCAGCAAAAAATGAGTTCTCGTATACAGAATTATCGATTTATAAGATGAGAAATTACATGCGAAAAAGGAAAAAAATCCTGCCGATTGAATACCTGTGGCTCCTTGGGAGCAACGGTGATGCAATCTGTGCATCCGTTAAGAAGCTCCGGCGTAATCAACGGACGGATATTGACTGCAACTCGGACGCACTCTGTGCTCTCCATCTCCGGCGATTCCAAACCCAGAAACCCAGATTACGGATCCAATCCAGAAAATGATTCACGAAGAAAACCCAATCAACACCACGAAATGTAGATTGAATCCAAGAACAGAGAGCTAGGTATTTCAGCAAGCTGAAAATTCTCGCGAAATGGGAAAATGGGGAGGAGAGAATTCAAAATTTGAAGAGATTCAGACAGAAAGGAATAGAGAGAGAGAACGCTAATGAAAGGTTGATAAATAATTAATTTTAAGAAAGGAAAAATTAAAATATTCTGTTTCCGCCCCTCAGGTTCCGAATTCAAATTTTTTGAGACCGTTACGCACGTGATTATCACACGTGAGCATTAGAAAATTAAAGCCCCATTTGCTTATCTCCGATCCATGTAAAGCCCATTGGGCTCATATTGATCTTTTGTCTGAAGTGAGGTGAAAAAGGCGAGGAAGACGATGGTGTTCACAGGAAGCTCAGTAATGGAGACACTGGAGCAATCTCTACAAGACGGAAATATCTACAGACAGCTCAATGCACTCATCGTCGCTCATCTCCGTCACCAAAATCTCTCACAGGCATGTATTTTCTCTCTTTCCGTTCCAATTCTGGGTCTGAGCCATTTTTGATAGGATTAGTAACTACATACAGTTTCTCAATTTGGGAATTAACTATTTTTGGATTTTTTTATTTTATTTGGGTGTTCGTTTGGATTTTAAATCAAGCTAAATCAGGTGTTCTTATGACATTACTATTTTAAGGGATGATGTTGTAGAAGAGTAGTGAAGTGCTCAAGTTTGGATTTTTCATTAGTTAACAAGTCTTGATTTTGAGGTGGAACTTTTCTAGGCTGCAAGTGCGGTTGCTTCAGCCACCATGACACCATTGAATGTTGAGGTTCCTCCAAACCGTCTTCTGGAGCTTGTTGCAAAGGTTCTTTTTTTTTTTTCCTTTTTTTCCACATGTAGCTCTATGTTTATGTTTTTGGAGTGTATGTGAGATTCTCTAGTTCTCATGTCCAAAATCAGAAGAAATTGTTTTGGGTTCTGAGATGAGAACAGGGTCTTGCAGCGGAGAACAATGGGACATTGAGAGGTGTTTCTTCATCAGTCTTGTTACCAACTTCTTATGGATCAATCGCTACTCCTCGGACAGCTTCTATTGACTTTAGGTGATGTCCCTTGTTTTTCCAATGAGTAACATAGCTTTATGTTTCGTAAGAGATGAAATCAAAACTGCTTATCATCTAATCAACTTTTTTGGACTTTGTCGAACTAGTGTTACTCATGCCAAAGGATCATCAAAGATGCTCCCAAAGCATGAATCGAAGCAGCTATCGGAGCACAAGGTATATCATGTCGAAGTAAACACAACTTGGTCAATCCTAAATAATGTTTTTCTCTGAGGAATTTGAATTTTGACTGATAAGCTTTTGAATTTTATAGAGCGTCGTTAGGTGTGCAAGATTGAGTCCCGATGGAATGTTTTTCGCAACTGGTGGTGCAGACACGTCCATTAAGCTCTTTGAGGTAATCATGAACTTTGTTCATTTTCATTGTACCTCAACTAAATTTTCCTTAAGCATCATCAAGAATTGATAGTTCTTTGGATATACCGTGTTGTTTCTTTAAGGTGCCGAAAGTAAAACAGATGCTTTCAGGAGATACTCAAGCACGACCATTAATACGGAGTTTTTATGATCATGCTGAAGTAAGCCTTCCCGTTATCATTATTTTTATTCCACAATTTTCAGGACTTTTTTTCTTTTTTCTTTTGAATCTCTTATTCTTATGAAAATCATATGCAGCCAATAAACGATCTTGATTTCCACCCTCGGAACACAATCCTAATTTCCAGTGCCAAAGACAACTGTATAAAGTATATTATCGATTTATCATTTCTGTTCTCTACCTAAATGGATTCTCGCAATGATCACAAGAAAATTCTGTGTTCACCTTTTTTGTGTGTCTTTTCTTGTGGCTTTGACAGATTCTTCGACTTCTCCAAAACCACAGCTAAACGAGCATTCAAAGTTCTTCAGGTAGAGCTCATGGTTGTTAGCAGTTTCTACTTAGCTACATAGTGAAAATCACAGCAAATCGATAACTGTAAAAATTCTGCAGGATACCCATAACGTGCGCTCTTTATCTTTTCATCCTTCTGGAGAGTTTCTTCTTGCAGGTGAGATCCTTCACAAGACTGATACAATAAAAAATTTGTCTATGCTGAGATTATTTTGAAATTATTTTGAAACCTTCACAAAACAATTATTTTGAAATTGAAATTTTGGCTTTTGCAGGAACCGATCATCCGATTCCACATCTGTACGATGTAAACACTTATCAGTGCTTTCTTCCTTCAAATTTCCCAGACAGTGGAGTGAATGGCGCCATTAATCAGGTACTTATCTCGTAGATCTTAGTTAAGGTGCTATGACTATAACCATCTCTTGTGATGATGATCATGGCTGTGGGATTCTTGGTTTTTTCAGGTGCGGTATTCATCGACCGGATCCGTCTATGTTACTGCCTCAAAGGATGGAGCTATTCGACTCTTTGACGGGGTTAGCGCAAAATGTGTACGCTCCATTAGCGGTGCACATGGAAAATCAGAGGTTACAAGCGCAGTTTTCACCAGAGATCAAAGGTACAAAGAACACTCAAATCCATTTTTCTCTAAGAGATCACTAGTATTCTCAATAGTTCTTGATCCTATGGCCTTTTTTTTTAAGGTTTGTTCTCTCGTCCGGTAAGGATTCTACGGTTAAGTTATGGGAAATAGCTTCGGGTCGAATGGTAAAGGAATACCTCGGAGCAAAGCGGGTAAAATTGCGGTCTCAGGTAATGATTTTCTCAAACCTTGAAACAGTTATATATTTACTTAGTCCTACTTATCTTGAACGGTCTTCATTGTTGTGTTAACGCAGGCAATCTTTAATGACACGGAAGAGTTTGTAATCTCCATAGATGAAGCAAACAATGAGGTAGTTACGTGGGATGCGAGAACTGCAGAAAAAGTGGCAAAGTGGCCTTCGAACCATAACAGTGCACCGCGGTGGATCGAACACTCGCCGGTGGAATCAGTCTTTGTTACTTGTGGAACGGACAGATCAGTTAGGTTCTGGAAAGAATCCGTATAGGATGATAAAAGTTGTGTTTTTTAATTTCTTAAATCATAAACCATGCATGAAAATACAAATTACAGAAACTCGCTGGAGATAGATTTTGCTTATTCAATTTCAAAGTAAAACAATTCGGAGACTTGCGTTGTTCATGTTGCTTTGTGGTAGACGCAATTAATGTTCCAGGTCACTGCATAAGAACAAAAACAGAGGAGTTAGCTTCTATTGACTTGCAGAGGTTAGTTTCTACTGAGAAACTTACTCATGGCTGTAGTAACTCTCCTTTTATCTGCGGTTAAAAACTTCGTCGGTCTAACATTCTTGGCCGGCCCACAGATGTACTGTTGTTTAGGTGCCGTGAACATGAAGTTTGCAGGCATTCGAGCAGTTTTATTCGAGGTACCAGCTAAACCAACGGTTATCTGGAATGCACTTTCTAAACCCGGTTTCAAGACACCACCTTTGCAGCAATTAGCGATTTGCTGATTGTAAGGAGTTCCAGGAAGCAAATCGACGACTGTTGGTTTACGAACACAGGAACGAGGGATGTTTCCTTTGAACATGGAGCAATCTCCTTGCTCTGTGGTTTTTGAACCAATTATGCTCCAGATAATCTCTTTTCTGGTCCATCTCCAGCTCATTTTCCAACCCGGTGAACGAATTGAACGTTGTCTCTGGTAATTGTAAGCTGTAACTACAGCCTGGGGAAAACAAATATTAGTTCTAAGGTTCAGTTTTTAAGAAAGCATATCTCTGAGATTTGGTGAGACAAGAAGTAGTCATGATGGTTGGACTTACAACGTAGCCATCAGGCGTCCAGGTCATGAGATCCCATTTGATTGTGATGTTTCCGCTGTTGATGGCGAGAGCTTCAAAGAACACATCAAACACTTGATAAGTTTATAAAAGAGTCTAACAGAAAAATGAAGGTAGGAGAGAGATCTTCTTCTTCACATTCAGAGGTTTACCTGAAGAAGTGAAACATGAAAAGGAAAACAAGAGCAGGGCGATCATGGCCGAGAAGAGAGACTCCATTCTTGTGATTACAATGGAGAGAGAGAGCGTGAAAGGGCTTTGTAAGAAGAAAGACCAAAGGCGTAGACTTTGACTTCTTCATTCGACCAACAAAAAAAAAGACTTCCACTTCATCAACTAGGGTACACATGTGCACAGCTGTATACTTGTATCACATTGACTGCCATTATCTCCGGGATTTTTGTTTTACTTTTCAACAAACATATTTAACGAAGATTAGTTTTATGATCCATTACAAATTTACAAATCAACTTAACTTGGAAGTACAAAGAAGCATTTTCAAATAACTAAGCAAAAGCAAGGAACTTTATCTTATATCCGATTCTTGAGCCAGCCATGAAAACTGAAAAGTGTGTCAAGTGTAAACGTTACATTGAGCTGAACCAAAAAGATTATTGAGCTGATGATCAAAGATCACTATTTCCTGACAAAATCATAAAAAGGAAAGAACAAAGACTTTTTTTTTCCTCAATGGATTGAACCATGAACTTCTAGCAAATCCTATCAGAATGTAGAAGATTATCAGCATCACATCCTCCGTCTCATCTTATTGTGCGGTTTCTTAACAAAGCTCATATTGATCTGCTTGAGCCGTCTCCTCTTCCTCGCGGTTTTCTCAGGCAAAGTCTCTCTCTTCTTCACATTGCTATCCACTTCCTTGGTCTTCTTTTTCAAAAACCTCGGATCAACTCTGTATTCCTTGGGACTAACAGCAACTCCTTTCCTTGCAGCTTCTTTGTACAAACCATTAGCTCTAGTTAGCTGGTTATTCGCACACATTTTCCCCATTAACAAATCATAAGTCTTGATCCCAGGTTTGCAACCATCAGCTTTCATGTTCTTGAACACACTCATCGCATGCTCAAGCCTCTCAATCCCACACAATATCTTCAGAAACCCGTAATACTCCTTCTTATCCAAAGACTTACCATAACCTGCTGATTTCATCTTATCGATCATTTCGTCTCCTTCACCGATCCTAGCTGCTTGATATAAACTCCTGATCAGAACAAGGTAGGTCTCAGCATCTGCTTGACAACCCCATTCACCCATCCTACCAAACAACTTCATCGCCTCTTCGGTTCTCCTGATTTTACACAGATTGTTAATCAACACATTGAAAGTCTTTGTATTTCTTGGCACACCACGGTACTCCATCTCCAGCAAAACCTTGTCCACTTCGAGCTGGAGCCTAAACGGATCTTTCTTCCTACAAAGCTTACAAACACAATCAAGAATCACGTTATATGCTTTCGTTCCTATCTCGAATCCTCCTCTAGACATCTCACCAGCTAACTTAGTTGCATCATCGAGTTTCTCAGCAGCACACCAACCACTGATCAACAAATCACAGATGTTTTCGTCAGGAAATATCTCGTTAGCAGTGCTCTTCACCATCTTCTCTGCGAAACTCGCGTGCCCTTTCTCGCAGAGCTTCTTCACGACCAAGGTAAGTGATTCTCTATCTCGTTTTAATCCGTAGTCACTCTCCATCTTCTCGAAAAACTCAACGACCTGTTTAGGTCGACCCGCTCGGACGAGCCTGTCGATCGCCGACTCTAGTGTTTTCGCTCCGGCGACGCCTTTGTATTTCGAAATGATCTCTTGCATCCCTCTGAAATCCTTTCTACGGCCGAAGTAATCGACGAAAAACGAAACTGTTTCATCGGTGTGGGAGAAGCCAGAGTTCGAATCCAGCCACTCGTTAAACCCAAGAGCTGCGCGACCAGCTTCCGGCGAGAGATTGAGTGTCTGGAGAATCAAATCGGGATTCGGAGTGATGTGTGAGAAGCTGAGCTGGAAGCTCTGCGAGATGGATTGAGGCTCAGCTTCAGGATTTCCAGTGAGCTCCTTCGAGAAAGAAAGAGCGATCTGATTCGAATCTAGAGTTTCAGACTCCGCAGCATTGGTTTCGGATGAGAAGAATCTATAAGGAAACAACGAGAATCTGGGAGGTGGCGGAGTAGAAAACGACGGGTTAGGAAAAATGATACGGGACTGAGATTGAAGGCTATTGACGGATGAGGATGAGAGGCCACGGAGGAGGAGCCACCGGAGTTGCAGAGACGGTAACGGCGGCGGCATTTCTGATTTAGGGAGAGGTGGTAACTAGAGAGTGGTGGGAAAGGAGAGAGAAGAAACAATGGAAGTTGAATCAAAACCCTAGTTCAAGATTTTGGAACACCAAGAATAATTGGGCTTGGGCCTGCAAATTGCTTGAGCTCCTTGGATTTGTAATTCAATATATATTAATAACACATGGACTCAGATATTACTCGGGGATGTAGCTCATATGGTAGAGCGCTCGCTTCGCATGCGAGAGGCACGGGGTTCGATTCCCCGCATCTCCATTTTAATTTGCACATCAGTTTGTTTTTTTCTTTTTTTTTTTTTCTTTATAGAACTCTCTTTTAATCGTATAAATAACCTCCCAGTAAAATCTGCAGCCTTGAATCTCCCCGGTAAACACACACTGTAAAAAATCTCTGGAAAATTCTAAGGCTTTCACAAATTTTAGAGTTCTTCTTTGTCTCTTTACAGTCAAATTCGTGGATTTCTTCGTTCTATTTCCAGTCGTCATCTAGTCGGAGGAAAAATTGCGTATTTTGATGCGTCTCAAGTCATTGATTTCGTAATTTGGTGAGTCTCTTTGTCTCCGATGAGCCGTCAACTTTCGCGATTGCAAATCTGCTTTTGGTCGTTTGGTTTCTGCAATGAGTTGGGTTAAAACGAGAGGAGCGATGTTGACTTGAGTTTTAGATTTTTGTTTAGGTCAGAGAACAGTGATGAGAAGTTGGATTTCTTCGATTTCTGTATCAGAGTTCCTCTTTAGGGTTTAAGGCGATGAAAATCTTGGGTCCTTAAATGTCCTTATAGTTTGCAGTTAGGTTTTCTGATCCTCTGGTGGAGAAATCAGGGTTTATAATAAGTAACGACGAATCGATTTCAAAAAAAAATTGTACACTTTCATCCTTTTTGTGTCTACTTTGTGTATTATTCGTGTTTGAGTTGACATGTAACTCTTGGTTTCTTGCAGTGGCGTTTAGCCTGAAAGCAGAATCATCCTGGCTTGGTTCCCAACTTCTCTCATTGTACCAAAGAATGCAATTTCCGATGTACAACAATGGAAGCTTTAATCCTTCACCAGGAAATGGTCCTCCTAATCAGATGCATTTGCAACAGAATCATGCGTCACATGCCGCCCCTCCTCCTCCTCCTCCTCCGGTTCAACAAGCATATATGTATCCGCCTCCTCCACATCCTGCTTCCTCGGCCACTCAAGCTCAGCTGAACACAACGCCAGGAACAACTCAATCCTACACAAATTTATCATATTTGTATCCCTCTTCACAGGGCGAGAACCAAACTGCTCGTGGGAGCTCACAGCAGTTTCCTTGTCATCTTCCACCTGTTTCAATGTTACCTCCCCCTCCACCTTTACCTCCTGGTACTCTTCCATTTCATTTTCTACCAAGTTTCCCACTTTCTTTCCCCGCA
Organism: Eutrema salsugineum; assembly: GCF_000478725.1. Lineage (NCBI taxonomy): Eukaryota > Viridiplantae > Streptophyta > Magnoliopsida > Brassicales > Brassicaceae > Eutrema > Eutrema salsugineum. The sequence goes on along the minus strand of NW_006256547.1, from coordinate 2,639,768 downwards.
AGAAGTTTGGAACCTCCTGGGATGCCTCTTCCCCCACCGCCTCCTCGATCTTCGTCGCCACTTGTTGCAGACACCGCTTGTGATAAACCTGAAGCTGCAAAGCATGTTTGTGAAAGCGTGTCTGTAAATGGCATGCTCTGACCATGAAGGACCTGATATTGAAGACGCTAAATCTTTAAAAGAGAATTCTTTCCACTGTGATGATACTTCTCCACCACTTGAGAGGGCAGGGTATGGTTCTCCTTTATGTACTGATCCTGACATTGAGATGGAAGGTTCGTGTGAGAAAATTTTATTCTTTTACTATGACCAATACCAATTTTGGTGCTTCTTGTTTGCCTGGTTGTTACATTTGGCTCTCTTTTTTTTTCAGATGATATCACGATGCCTGAGAATGAGAATTACACAAGCCAACCTCTCAACTGTGGTTCTGATCAAGTTCCTGGGGCATATTTGAAAACAGAAGGGGCGCCTCCACAACGTATTTCCGCTGAAACCAATTCTATCACAGGCATCACCATAAATTTTCAAACAGAGCTTCCTGGTTCAAAATCGTATGCTCAAATCCACCAAGATACAGATGATGGTTCCAGACAAGCATCTTCCTCGCCTTATTCTGGAAAAGCCAAGATTGTTCCGGAATGTGGTCTGGCTGACATGTATGATCCCTTCGTTGACAGCTTTGAACCAGCATCTGTGAAAGTAGATTGTGTTCAGGAGCATGAACCAGTTAATGACTCATACACTGTACCGAAGGAGAGCATTTCCTCAAACAGACCACTGAATATGGAAGAAAACAACCAAGGTGTTATTAAAGAAGTTCTAAGTGAGTCAGACATGACAGCTCGGGTCAGTGTTTCCTCCAACATACCACCTGACGTTAAAGAAAACACCACTGGAAACGATATTAGAGCAGTGGCTTCTGAAGATAACGATGAGTTTGGTGATAACGTAGAAAACAGAACAGAAGGTAACAGCCATGAGACAGGGACTCCAGACTCCCATAACGAGAATCCGAAAGCAAATAACAATGTGCGTATGGGGAAAAAGTCGCGAGGGGATTCAAAGGAGAAAGATTCATCAAGGTCCATGAAGCTTTTCCAGGTTGAGCTAACGAAATTTGTGAAGGGTCTTCTGAAACCATCGTGGAGGCAAGGGAATATGAGCAAAGAGGCGTTTAAGACGATTGTGAAGAGAACGGTGGAGAAAGTTTCAAAGTCAATGGAGGGTCGTCGTGTACCCAAATCAAGAGTTAAGATCGATAGGTATATTAATACTTCGCAGCACAAGCTGACCAAACTCGTCATGGTAAGCAACATAAAAGCTTTGGCACAATCTCCTCAAATTCCATCATTACCGAATCAGACTCATCATGCATGGTTCTTCATTTTTTTGTTGACAGGGTTATGTAGACAAGCATGTCAAAGCATAAAAGATAAGAGAATCACGTAACAAGTCCCGGCTCTAACCAGAGGGGCGACGTCCAGATTTTTTTTTCATGTTTTAAAATTTGATAAAAAAATGGCTCATGATCTATTATCGTAAAACCGATATCATTCTATATCTATGTGATTAACAAAAGGGACTCATAATCTAAACCTATTATGTTGCATTCTCAAAAATTACATTTTACCGTTTACTTTATTTTTATTAATCAATATTATGGTAGTACTAGAGTTTCTCCAAAAATCATGACACATCACCAAAATTATAATAAAAAACCAGTAAAAACAAATCATTAATACATATCAATTGCGTACCTCAAGAATCCATTAGTGGAAAGCTCACTGAGTTAATGTTAATCACAACGGCTTTATAGTTGAAGAGAAGAATTTACATTATGTTTGATTTATCTAGTCGTAATGCCTCCGTAGCATAGTGGTATTGCGTTCGCTTCGTAAGCGAAAGGCCGCGAGTTCGATCCTCGCCGGGGGCTTTAATACTGGAGCCTTTTTTATTTTTTTGGAGCATTTTTTCACTTTAAGAGATTACTACTTTACTAGATCTTCGCGTCGGTAGGTAGACAACAATGATGCATACGGCCCAGATTATCTTTTTAAATTTGAGATCCGATCAGTTTTGTATTGACCCCAAAAAAACAATATCTATCTTTTTTATTGAAATTTCTTTTGTTATTTTTAAAGAAAAATATCAACGGTTTGTCCAAGCAAAGATTGTCGAAGATAACGTGTCCCGTTTATAACCCCCAATCAGTGTTCAAGAAAGCGTTAGGCACTAGACGAGCAGTGATATAACGCCTAGCGCCTAGAACGCTTAGTCAGAATCTAGACAATTTTTAGGTGTTTTAAATGTTTACAAAATAAATTAATTTATTATATATTTTATAGAATACAATATATAAAATTATATAGTTTGTTTATAAATAATAAAATTTACATATTATAAATCTTAAATATATATTTAAAATTCAAATTATACATAAAAAATAAAAGAAATATTATAAATATTAAATATAAAACGTTTAGGAAATAACCGCTATAGTCTATGAACGCCTAACACCTAAGTGAGTGGTCTATGAACGCTTACCGCCTAGACCGACTTTTAGAACACTGCCCCAAGTTTCTAATCTTTGGCGGTGTATTTGAAAGCGATTCACAGCTTTGGTTTGCCATACTTGGCATATGTACGTATATGACTCAATTTTCTTAACAAACTATTTTTGTTTAGATTTCTATGAACGAAGCACTACCCCACGAGATCAGAGCATGCAAATAGTATTCTTTAAGTCTAAACAATTTTTTTTTAAAGTAAATTATATCCGTGAAAAAACTTTTAATAAACAAAGAAAAATTCGTATTGTTCACTCTGTTGAGTGAGGAGGTCCCGACGATCTTCATCTCGAGTTTTATATTCCTTTTGAGGAGGAAACTATTTGAATACTAATAAAATATTTGGTATAAGATTTCTTTGAAAATATATACTAGATATATAGTTTCTTTAGTGGCCTATAAGAAATAAAAAACAAAAAATGTACCAGAAAAATAGCCTCCGCAAAACAAAACAGAAAATTAAAAAAGAAAAAGGAGAAAAGGAGAAAACAAAAAGAATTGCATGCCTAAGTGAATGAATTATGTGAAAAGGAAATAAGGTGGACCTGTTTTTTTTTTCTTCCTCTCTTAACTTTGAAGCATGCTGGTGATATATGAAAAAGAAGTTTATATAATCATATGGACCAATATATATCCCATTTAGGATAAATTATCTCTATCCAGTAAAAGATTCTAAAAACGTAAATATTCTCTGGACGTATCTATATCTTACTATTATATTATCTAATGCCGATCTTGACAAAGACATGCTCACTCTGATAATGAAAATGTTAATAATATTTATTGTAAATTACATTAGAGAGCTAAAAGGAAATATAAATGTAGGTTGATGAATTAATGCTATCTAAGAATAGTGCAATGAATACCCTTTTTAGGAATTATAATATATTTTCAACCAATCTGTAAGAAGAGTTGTGGTGTAGGTAATTAATAGAACTTGTTTGAAAGAAAGAAAAAAGAAATCTTATGGCAAATCTTTGAATTTTCTTGACAAGTGTGTGCCCATCTATATCTAAACACATGATTTATAAAAGATCAAAAGGACCACACAAAAGGAAAATAAGTTATGTTTTCAAAACCAATAATTTACCAATGGGGATTAATGGCCCTACAACTTGGAGAAGAGGAGAGAGAGAGTTAATGAAAAAGAAAGAGAGTGAGAGAGGACTAATATTGGATGATAGGGATCAGTGCTTGACTGCAATTCAGTTCTTAACTGCTTCTCTTCTTTCCCTTTCCTTCTCTGACCCCTCCAATCCCAATACCCACCCTCCTTTTTCTTTACATATTTCTTATTTTATTTTATTTGATTTCGGTTAGATTATGACTAAGTACTTGAGGTTATAATTAAGGGGGTTCGATACATATCACATGTCAAGATTATAAACCTCAGAATGTTTAGTGAAACGAGACCATTACATAGAGAAAAAAAATGTTTAGTGAAACGAGACCATTACATAAAGTTTAAATGCTCCTCTAATGTACACAGATGTGTAAGGAAGATTATATACGGTATACGGATGAGTGTTTGTGAAGCCTTTAATTAAGCTTCACGTTACAGGTATATATATTGAATATGTATATACATACGTACACATTATTGACATTAAAAAAAACACAATAGTTATATTTGAAAAAATTAGTTAAATAACATTTAATTTGATCATAAGTATATGTAATTACTAATTATAGTACATATATTAAGGGTGGAAAATTTATTTTGTTTTGATTAGAAAGTTTATTGTGCATAAATTTGACCGTTCTTACTAGATTCTCTGCATTTCTTTGACCTAAATATAATCTCTCCCTCACACACAGTCACGAACACGTGAATGTGAATGTACTTATGAGTATAATTCCATCACATTTATTAGCTCTCTTATTGAAATCAGTCGAGTATCGACTAAAGACCACACCATGCGATTTCTTTGATTTTGATGAACAAATCAAAAGTCAGCAATTACGGAGATGAGGAAAACGCTAGATAACTATCTCATCTAATTTGCCTTATATACACACACACATGACACATACACACTTACATATACATTCTCAATTATGTTGATATGCGTGTATGTACATGATTATGGGTGTGACGCATATATACAAACGAGGCTAGGGTTTGGCATGCATTATATATTGCCGTACGTCTAGGCATCGTAAACGGCAACCTATACCTATACTTCTAATTTTGTATCTATATATAGAACATATGCATGTACAAATATACGTAGTTGTTAAAAGAAAATGATAGTTGACATAAAATTATTGGAAACTTATTGGTGTTTGTTTCTGACGCCTGGCAAGTAACGATCTCTTCTGTTTCTTCCATTTGAATTGTGCACAAAATGACTTTCCTAAATATGCCATTACAAGAATATTTAGCAATAGCGCACTTAGAAAATTCGTAGTTAAAGACAATAATACAGAGTTGGGGAGTCTAATCTCTTGGAATTGATGTGGTATTTGATGATCGGACCGCATTAAGATGTATGATCGTATATACTGCATTTATATTACTTATTTAAAATATTATTGTGAGTGATAGAGCGAAACATAGAGAGAAACTTATACGAAGCCCGAATTAGATTATAATAATAGTGAAAGTAACTTTCATACTATAAAAAAAAAAAAGAAGAAGAGTGATCCAATGTAATTACGTGTGAATTTATTTTTGGGATCCAAATCTTAACACCTGATATCATATTTCTAAATTCCAAACCCTAACTATTAACATATTATAATCCATTGCGATTACTAGCTAATCGAAATTATACATGAAGATGCAAGACTATAGATTATGTTAAAAAAGAGGCTCTACATCCTTGTTTTATTTCCTTGTTTTAGATATTTATGACAAACCTATATTGTACTATCTCTGTTATTTGATATAACTATATCGTGTTTACATAGGTCTTCATCAATGAATACAGAAGACAATCTGCGAGAATTCATAGAATAAGAGCAAGCAAAACCAATGAGACATATCAAAACGTGAAATATATAGGTATAACCACCAACCTCTCGCGTTATGAATCTCATTGTTTGAATCCAAATCAGAGATTAATCAAAATTATTAAAACTCTATATATACATACAAGAGGAAATATATAGATCAATCCAACAATACGCAAATATATAAATTTAGAAGAATACGTATACATATAACATATGGTATGTATAGTATAGATATATAGATATCTATATGAATCTTTCACGAATCTGAATCATTGTCACTACTATGACGATCCGTATCATGATTCGAGCTCATCAAATGATGAAACGGTCTAATCAAACTCGAATTACCCGTCATCATCTGTTGCTGCGACGCCGTATTGGCATTGGAGCTAAAGAGCTGAAGATTGCCAGCTCCATCAACGACATGATGATGATGATGATGATGATGATGGGAAGCTCCGAGGAAGGAAGGATACGTCGGAAATAGAGAGCTCATTGCCGGAGGAGTAGGACCGAAAAATAGCTGAGATCCGTCTCCGGCAGACGAAGAAGGAGGAGGCAAATTGAGATTATTATTATTATGAACATTGGATATTGCGACAGTAACGTTATTACCGGATTGGTCTAACGAGTGTTGAAGATGTCCGAGGTTGTAATAAGAGGAAGTGTTGTTGTTGTTGTTGTTGTTGTAAGGATTGGTCAGAGAGAAATGTTGATGGTTGGTGTCGAACCCGTGATCTTGATTGCTGTTGTGATCATCGTGTTTGATCCATTTTCCTTTATCAAGATCGAAACTCTCTCTTTGTGTAGTTGTGGTATCGGCTATTCTTGGTCTTGTTCTTGAAGAAGAGCCACCAAGATCCCAACTATCCAAGAAACCAAGATTGGTACCTGGAAATGCTGTTGATGATGATGATTCTCCGATCCCCGAGTTTCCAAAGATAAGATTTGGATACATTTGGTTAAAACCATGTGGGAATTGTAAAGGAGGAAGCTTGTCTACGTCATCTTTTGCTGCTTCTAGTAACCAATCGATGACTTTGCTTGGCTGACTCAGCCCTAACCGATCTTGAAGGTCGTAAAGCTGAATCGCTGTTGGTACAGACAACCTTATCCTCCGGTCTCTAAGGCCACGGACTGTGCAGACTTTGCTGTGTCTGTCTTTGCCACCGAATGTTCTTGACACTCGGACGATTCTTGGATTCCTGAAAGCTGAGGTCCATTGCCTCGAAGATGATACCGAACTCGGCTGATTCTGCTGCTGGTGCTGCTGCTGCAACATGTTGTTTAAGTTTACTTGATGATTATCTTCTTCTTGCTTTGCTTGAATGTCTTCTTCATCGCATTCTCTTGATCTCATCTCTATTAGTTCACTCAATTGGAACTTTCTGAGTGAAGAACAGATCTGAAACAAGAAGAGAAGAAAATTAGCCAATTTAACAACATAAAAAGAGAGGAAATAGTTGTTATAGCTTCTAATTATGGATTGAAATTGAGGTGAAGTGATTATATTGTTTCTTTTTCAAATGTTTGGGAGTAAAATTCACATGAAAACAAAGCAATATGTGATTGATCTCTTTGATTCTTGGATTCTGCATCTAAGAAAAGAAAGCTCGGAAGGATACGAAATTCAATCTAATGCATGTATGTTCTTACACCGATATAGAAGATTGGTAAGCTTGAGCTCCTAGTTTAAGATCTAGCTTGACAGAGAAGAAGAAAGAAGAAGAAGGAATGAAGAGATAAGAAGGCAGAGGAGGAACAATATGAAGTATTTCTTTTTTTAGTAACTCGAATTATATATCTAGATTATAATGATTGGGGAAGTTAAATAATAAATGGATTAAATATATATATTTTTATTTTATATTCCAATTCCTAGGGTTTTACTTTGGGTATGAAAGGAATTTATGCACTGGGACAAAAAGAGGTGCAATTTATGTAGTGTATATATTGATACTCTGATGGGAATGTGCATGTTTCGTCTAACACTCACAGTCACACAATTTTTTTTATAAAATCTTTACAATAATAATTTCATATTATTTTTGTATTTTTCCTTTTTGGGTTAAACTTTTAATTAAAGTATAAATGTTTACCAATCCTTGTAAACACAATCGTCGCTATAATCTCAATTTAAATTGGTTGTATTATATTTTTTTGCAGACGAACAAAAAACATTAACTCAATCGTGCGGTAAATTAATGTTTAAAAGTCGTTTAAAACATGTTTGCAGTTGAATTAAAGTTTTGAATGGGGTAACAGGCAAGTTTTAAGTAAAAACAAAAAACAAATAATATATCAATTAATCGAAGAAATGCAATAGGTTTCAAAAATAAATAGAAACATATAAAGAAAAAACCTAAAATTTATTTTCCAAGAGATTCGTTTGAAAAGACAGTTTTAATGAAGAGTAGAGAAATGGAAAATTCAGTTAGTAGGCAAATTGTTGATTTGCATTATTAACGAAGCCGACTTGTTGAAACTTGAAAGTTTGAAACCCTAAATTTAGTGATAATGAAGTGTAGATTTGTTAAAATCAAATAGATGGGAATGCTTTCATGCCTAATAAATAACTTGTGGGTTATATATATTTTGAACATATAAATACGTAGCTAAATATATTATAGACTGACAGCTAGAGGATGTAGGATCTCTCTCTCTGAGATATAGAGAATGGACCAAAGAGTATAGGTTTTTCTTTTGAAGCATCTAATGCTTAAATACTCACAAAGAGATTTGTGGACCACTTCTCTTGTATGCGTCTTTGCCACTGAGATTTTTGCCCACAATCACACCATTTTCTTTCCTCTTTGTATCCAAGTTGATCACTACCTACTATAAAGTCTCCTATATTTGACCGCGCCTTTAACCCAATGCTTGTTACAAATGAAGAATATTGTGTTTTGATGTATATCATATGGTTTCCAATTCAGAATTGCCGCAATAATTACTATATTCATAATCTCGTTATCAAATTCATTGCAACAAAATCTGCTATACATTATTTATGACGGAGTTTTTACGAGCACATTAATCTTAAATTAATTAGTAGAAAAATGGTTGAAGCTTCCTAGCTCCACTAACATAGTTCTATAGCTAATTTTCATAAATATACTCATTATTAATTTGTTTAGTACTTATTTAACTATACAAACATATGAGTTAAAAAAATAGCATGCACTTTTGATCTGCAAAACATTTGCTTGTAGCAAAATACAAAGAAAATTAAGAGAACTGAATTGAAGTAGAGAACTAAGAGATGAATGATGATGATGGGACTTGAGCTTCTGTGCTTAAATTCCTCCGACTTTTCGTGCATAGGATCTTGTGATCCTCATACGGGCCATACCGTATACGTTTTACAAATATGTATGTACTGTATACGAATATATATAGATATGTTTGATACTTCTGACTTTTGGCTGAATTATGTCAAAGCTCTGCAAAATTTAAATTTCAGTCTGCTCATATAAGTTTTCTCCATGTGCAGTGTTTAATAACCAGGTTGTTTATCCTTGGCATACTTTCTCAAATAAATAGTTGATCAAAAATCTCTTAAAATAAATATAGATTAGCTCTAGAAACCCTAATCTACGATATTTATTAATTATGCCCTTTATAAGAATGCGTACATGCCTGCCTGTACTTTTCTACAACATAATTGTCTTTTTGGGATTTCTCTTACAGCAGAAATTAAAATGAAATATTAAGCAAACTTATAACTTATAAGAGAAAAGTACGAGATGTCGGAGAAGAAAAGCAGAATGTGGAGTCGCATGCCTAGAATGTGAAAATGATGGTGGCTGAGATATTACACACCACGTATAAAAATGGCACTAATTAACCGTATTTACACCAATAAACAATGCATTTCTTGCCGTTGATTATCCGTAAACATACAAATAGTAAATTTTGTTGTTCTTGCAATTTTAATTGCGCAACAAAAATTCTATATTTATATATGCTCTAAATTATATCTGAAAATGATTCTAGGCTTTGTAGCCATTCTAAATAATAATTCAAAATTTATATCTTAAATAAGATTGACTAAAAATCTACTATTTCAGTTGATCATTTAACATTAAGATTGTTAATTCAAACTGCACTAATCATATTAACGCAAGGGAATGACACTGACAAAAGAAATTATAATGTTGGATAATAACTTGGTATACTCTATCTTAAGACAACATTTAGGGTTTACTAATTAGACGATGGGAATGTGTTAATATCACTAATTAGACATGACTTAGTGGTAATCATACAGGTATAAGTAATCATTTACTTAGCTACGGAATTGGACAGTTTTGTGACGTGGGAACACAGATTCTTGAATCCAAATCTCTTGAACTTTGCCTTAAATCATCAAGACATTTTAGGGTAATAAAAGCATCTTTATTTTCTCTCCTCCGGCCATGTATATTTTTTCTAACAAGAAAAATTCACTGTACTTAATCTCAAGGTTGAAGAAAATATTTCTCATAAAAAGTAGCAAACTCCTCTACTCATAAACGTTTTTCTTCTTCTTTTATCTTCCCGATTTACTGAATGTGATATAAAATAAAGCACTGTAATAACCAAATCTCAACAAATAAAAGTACTAGCAGAACGAATATGATGGAACTGTTAAACAAACTAAAAAATACTGTAGCATTAACAAAAAACTACTGAAGAACAGTGAAAAAAATTGTCGCTAAATTTGCCGTTGGAATGCTGAATTTTCTTTTAGTTTTATTTTCTTAAGGGTATTAATGGTAAACAGTCCTGCTGATTTCATTAACTTAAACAATAACACTAATTTCTTTTGTTAGATAAACATCTTCAATTGACAATGATAAAATACTACAAATGAACCCTAAAAAATGGGTTAAGCGTTCAGAAATTTTGGCTAAAAGAAAATTAACCTTTAATGTAGTTAAATATACAAAACCAAATTATTGAAAGAGACAATTCCAAATTTTGTAATTTTCCACAGAAAAAGAAAAATTAAAAATTAGACAAGTTGGTCTTAAGCTATCGCCATCACACCGTGTACAAAGTCGCAACTCGGAGTCTTACAAATGAAAAAAATCATAAAAATATCCAAAGTTTGATACTTGCCTTATGTGATATCAACGAATCATAATTCATAACATACACATCTCTTTGATTTTTTTTTTTTTTGGGGTCAGAATACATCTCTTTGATTTATTCCGACTACAAGAGAATCAAAAACAAAAGAATGAAAAACGCAGCCTAAGTGCTAAAAACGGTGTCGTTCATTATCAACAGTACACGATGGCCTAAGAATAACGTCTTTCTTCTTTTTCTTGTCTTTTCGTACTGAGCCGTCGTTTTCGGGTCTGATCGTCAGTAAATGCAGAAGGCTCATGCTGAGACAGACAACGACATGTCCTTGTAAGAGACAACACCAAAAGGAGTAAAACCACCAAAAAGTAAATTGGTTTAACTACAATATTAATAATCGACATACCCATAATATAATATGTATGTACATACATGTTGATGCTGACATACATACATTACTGCTCTTCCTTTTTGTATTATTGATGCAGTAAAGGTGCCTCCAGAGTTTGCTGCACATAAAAACACTGAAACTACCCGTTTCTCTCTGTGTTTTACTGTTACACTACGAAACCTCTCACTCTTTAAATTTGGAAAAAAATAAAAATAAAAAATCACGGGTTACAAGTAAGACAAAACATATATGGTATAAGGTTTTATATGCCGAGACAAGGATTGGCTTTTATGGATATGGAAGTAAAGGACGTACCCATAAGGTAGACAAATTGATTAACATGATTTTATATGTTGAATTTTCGTTTGTAATATTCACTTGGATTCCACTCTTTGTCAGTAAGCGAAATAGCCTCGAGGGATTGAGAGGAGACAGACGGGAAGATTATATGAGCCTGCAAAGGAAGGGAAAATGCAGTAGGAAAAGTTACTGTATGTATATGGAATAGTGAAGTGCCTTTAATGTCTGGGGAGCAAATAAGCAAAGGGGACAGATACATAGAGTAAGAAATTATTGCAGATCATGTTTTACGAGCTTGGACCCTTGAAAAAAAAACAATGCTGTGAAAACATTTATGCAGGTGAATGGCTGAGTCTGGCTTCTAGTATCAGATAACATTTATACAGAACATGTGATAGTTCATACAATATCCAGGCACTTATCGAATATTCCTAATAGCATCTTTGATTGAGTTTAGTGTGCCAAGAGCTCAGAGAAGGAGATGAGTGTAAAACAACAAGTACTCAGAGCAGGACTGACTCAGAGTTTGCTAGATATCCAAATTGCTCACAAGCTAGTTGTCAAACTTATCATTTATAATGTTAAAAAAAAAAACTTATCATTTACGCCATATATAGTACGTAATCTATTAATTGAGAACTTTCTGCAAACTAAAGGGACAATAACATCTTTAATTAGCTTTATATGGATCAAAACAGAAGAATGATGATTGTCCTGAGTCTTCTGACTGTTTGTTTCTTGACTGACCTGAGATGATGATTAAGCTATACCCATTGGATAAAATTAATACGCAGTTAAGCTTTCTTACATATATAGAAACAAATTATATACACATAGCTATTCTTGTTCATCATCAATCAAAACAAAATCGACGACAGACATCTATATATATATATATATATTATACGGCTCTTCTTTCTCAATTATCTCATTGTGACTATCAAAAATATGATTTCACATGTAGCAGTGTTATGGTTTGCAGTCTCTTTAAATGTCCAGTCGCCACAGGCTCCTGTTTCTTTTCTATTATTCACTCCAATCGAGTTACGATACGTTAGAATTACATAAATAAGAAAACTCTTGTCATCAAGTTCTGAAACATAAAATTTTACATTGGTCATCAGTTATATATTCTATCATGCGTAATTGAAATTTCTCAATCAATATATATATATATATATATATATATATATATATATGTATTATTTTTTTTATTGGACAGTATGGTAACATATACCTTTCTTGTTGCAAAAGATTTTTGAAGCAGAAAATAGTTGAATGCCAATATTCCAATTAATCCGTTTTGTTCCTCATAGAGAAAGATCAATGTTCAAGAGTTGCTAGAGCAACTCCCCGGATCACGAATTAAAGTAAAGAAACTAGTCGTATCGGTTTTTTTTTCTCTTAATTTTATGATGTTATGTCCAAAATGTACAATGAAAAAATAGTAGTATTTTAGCCAAAGCCGTGCTTTTATAGTGTAATGAAAAAGTCATTTGCCTCAAGCCCCCAAATAATATAATTAATTTTAGGGTCCTTAAATACAAAATATCTTTTATGTTGTAATGGTTAATGTCTCCTCCTAATTTGATATGCACATGAATTCAGCTATTCAAGCCTCACTTCCGCTTACAATAACTACTTTTTTAATTAATTTTATATTCTAACTAAAATTTGAATGATTTTAATAATTATTTTTAAGAACAGTTTTCTATTTTTGTTTTTTAATTTTTTCTTAAGTTTTTAAGAATTTATTGTTTGTAGAAGAAAAAGATATATAACACTAAGAGATTTTTCAAAAACTTAGAATTTATTTATAATTTTTAATATAATTTATATTATTATTGTTAAAATATTATAATATATATGTATTTTTAAAATTTGCCTTAAGTCTCTAAAGTTGTTCGTAAAATAACATGTACTTTCTAAATCGTGTTTAGAACAGCCGCACGTTTCTATTGATTGAGAAATATAAAGTTGGGGGATTTATTCGATGACTTTTACGGTTTTACCCAATTTATATAATCTATTTGTTCGACGACAAAAAAAGAGAGAGAATATATGAAGTATTTATATAACTTGGTCTGTAATAATAGTTTCTAAATTAAACATGCCCTATCTAATTAACATCAAGTCCGTAATTAATTTTTATCTTGTTCTTTTGTAAATTTTTGTTAATTTATGGAGTTATTTTTTTTTGTATGTTTTAAATCTTGATACGTGTTGAGGCATTTAATATTTAAGACGGGACATTTTCTGTAAACTAAAAATAAGACAGAACTAGAAGAAAAGCCCAACAGTGAGTCTTCATGGGCCGAACCGAACTGAACTGAACTAAACTGAACTAAACTCCGTACTAATTTTGTTCCTTCTCTCTCTCTTTCTCCGTCTGTCGCTTTCTCTCTCGTCCTCCTCTGTTTCGTAGCTTCTGCAGCAGATCTCTCTTTGTCCTTCTCTCCCTCAGATCACTGTAAGTACAACGACACTTCCTTCCTCTTTCGATCTGTTCCCTTTTACTCTATCTCGATGTGGTCGAATTCTTAAATTTCTCTATCTTTTTTCTCTATTGAGCTTGATCTGACTCATTCTTTCATTTACTTTTCTTCTCGATTCATTTCTGATTAACATTTCCGATTTCTATCATTTGTTATTTTATTGGTTGCTTCGCTTCTGAATTAGTGTTGTTCTTGTAATAAGTGTTCTGATCTTTTTTATTCCTTTTTAGGGTTTTTGTGTGTTTATGTAAGCTCAATTTAATCTAGAACAGTGGAATCTTAGACCTTTTTTGTTAGATCGTTGACTTTTATCTGAGTTCTAAGAAATCGAATCATCCTTTTTTATTGATCGGAAGCGATTAAATGTCAAAACGATTTACCACAGCAGAGAAGGTTTTGTTTTTCTCCCTGAATCAGTCTCAACAATTTCGTCTTAAAAGTTAGGATCAAATGATACATTACACAGGTTCTTTATTGTTTGTGTTTAATCTCAAGCTATGCTTTTGTACGAAGAGCATAAATTTTACTACTTCATTTAATGTAGTAAGTCTTTTGGCTTTTTTAGTCGATTTCGTTTTCGATGCTCTTGTATTTTTCCTTGTTTTCGTTTTCCATCCTTAAATCTTTCTTCGGGTACTTTCTTCATTTAATATAGAAAATCCTTTATAAAGTTGTGTTCTTTATGCAAAAATGTTGTTAGTTTCATTAGCGAGCCGGAAATCCTAAAACCCTCAGTAACCGATTCATCAGATTTCTGCAAATTAGCAAAAGCCCATCTTTGAGCATCACCACTACTTACTTATACTTAGAAAATCAGATGATGCAATACATAGCCTGGAT